>NW_022145599.1:37482855-37765355 GCF_000002235.5 Strongylocentrotus purpuratus
CGATAAAAGCTTCATCATTGGAATGATTCAGTGAATAATGTGAGCATCGATACAGGCCCTAAATGTAGTACATTCCTCTCATCTTCATTCTATAAATAACGATAGGAAGGGAAGATTGTAAACTAGATTCCTGGAGGAGAATGACTCATCGGACCGTTCACAAGACTGTAACTATCTCAGGTGTAGTATCAAGTCAATCTCAGACTGTCTAGTCATTCTACACTCTCATTCATTCATAGTCTGGGGAGAAGAAGAAGGCTGTAGGGGTGATGGTTAATGAAATTCATTGTGTTTATTAAAAACATAGCACGTAAAAAGCCCTTTCTCATTCTGGTTGCTCAAAGTTTATGTCCTACCAGTATAGTCTTATTGAACACCAAGCGCTTGGTCGATTCGCTCTCTCGTATTCTAAGTTTTAGCAGCTATGCCCCTTATTCTGTCGATGTAATATCAATGAAATCATAGAACCGTTCAAATTTAGCTCGCATTTTAATTTCTAGTCTTAATAACATTATCCTACTAACGAAGATATAACTGAGGAGAAATTGACCTAGCTAAAAACGGTTTGTTGTATAGGTTTTTGCTTTCCTTGCCAGAAGATTATGTCCTGCATTTACCAGTAGCCCTATGGATTCTATTATCTACTATGAAAACTAAATATTGTGAATATAAATATTCAAATACACAATGTAGACCAACATCGTAAATACGGTAGACTTTGACTTTTAACAAACATTTTAATGACGTTTTAAAATATTTTACTTAGAGGACAAGAGACTAATAAAGTATAGGAATATATTTGCAGGCTTGAATGATGACAGGTGTCTTGCATACAAAGTTGTGAAGAATTCAATTTAATCTTAAAATACAGGCATGACAGGGGTGGACGTCGTCATACCTGTTTCGTGTTAAATGAATGTCAATTTGCATTATTGCTAGCCAAGAAAATATTAAAACACTCCTCCACTGCTATAGCACAGGTAGGTCGCAATAATTAGATGAGGAAATAAGAGCATGCATGTGAGTTGTGAAAGATGGAGAAAGCAATCAGTTCGACCCCGGTGCCGCAAAGAGAAGTTTAGATCGAGACGCGTGGTATCAGGAGTACAACATGCTGGGTGAATATGAATGGAAGTAAGTCAGAAAGTAATGCAGAAGTAAATCATATATTTGTTAATTTACTTACGATTACTTAGTCAAGTTATTAATATGGTGATGTGTATGATAGGAACAGAGTCTGGTATGAAAAATATGAAATATATAGTACTAACATCTTATTTAAATGTGCGTTTAAAGTATTTGTTGTGAGCTATATCACTGTTCCCATGCACTAGATTAGCATGATGTAGACCTACACGTAGAGATAATTATGATTGTACACATTTATATTGATAGCTGAACTTCAATGTTTCACATACTACTTAATACACCCACGAACACATAAGTTGGGTACGGTTTCACAGAAACTCTGGAAACTTCCAAACTTAAAATACTGTGCCATATTTTGTTTTAAAATCCCCCTTGGATTATTTGGCTTTATATTTTCTTCATAGACTTTTTTTACATTTGATATCAACTGAGATAAACGGTCCTAGATCTTGTTCCGTGATTTTATGTGAGCCTCAATACGTTGGCTCATTCGTACCCCATGATGGCGCTCATATCAATATCAAGCTTCCTTCGTTGAAAGCATAGACATGGCACTCTTTAAAGTTCAGATATTCTCTATGAGGTCTTTATTTGCACGTCATATTGCAGTCCATATCAAATGTCATTACAACTTATCTATGTCCCTTCATTAGAAGAAAAAAAATTTAATGTCGTTTGAACATTAAAAAAACGCATAAGCATAATTATAGCGTATGCCTGTATTTTTATATATAAGGCAAAGATGGAAAACGTTTTTTTTATTTCGCCAAATGACTAAGATTGAGAGCGAGGAGTAAATGAGAGAGAGAGAGAGAGAGAGAGAGAGAGAGAGAGAGAGAGAGAGAGAGAGAGAGAGAGGAGAGAGAGAGAGAGGGGGGAGAAAGAGAGAGGGGGCCGGAGGGTGAAGGGGAGAGAGATAGAGAGGGAGAGAGAGAAGGAGAGAGAAAGAGAGAGGGGGTAAAAGATTATGAGATGGTGGTAGAGATAGGGGAGAAAGGGATGAGGGGAGTGACCTATTTGAGGCGAAGAAAAGTGTAGATTCGTGAAATGTTAAAGTTGCTTTAAGAATTTAGTTGAAATATTTGGTTTACAACAGTAGACATTGGCATGATTTGTACAGACACCAATATACTTTATAAGAACTAAGTTTTTGGAGTGAAGCAAATTAGAGTGTGATGAGGATGTCTCTGATTTCCCATGCTATTATAACAGGATGCAGTAATTCTGATTTGGTTTTAATTCAAGCTTAGGTTAAACCGCTGGGAATGCTCAAAATAGCTACCAATGATTTGGACATGATCACTTAACAGACAAATGGGAGTTCAATGATCGGTTAAGCTGAGTTACTTGCATGTTTTCTCAACGCACCCCCCCCCCTTTTTTTTTCTTTTATCATTAGGATATTTCACCACTTTTGATTGGAATATGAAGACTGAATATAACTTACGCCGTGGAGGGGGTGAGGGGGGGGGGGGGGTTCGGCTAAGTCTGAGATTAGGCTAATATTTGATTTAAAAATAGCCGCACTATTGGTGGACAGAAATGTTCAAAATAAAGTTTTTTGTAACTCAAAAGGGTATATTTCCAATCTGGGGATAGGAACCTTATAAAACGAAGCGAAACAAAAACAGTTGAAATAGAGAGAGAATGGAAAAATAAAATAATACATTTGAATAAAGTACGAGAAAGAAAACAACAAAGAATTAAGCAGTGACAGAAAATGAAGTAATGGAGAGGAGAATGGTAACTATAAATGTCAGTATTTTAAAGAGATTTCAGGGAACAAAGCCACTTTGAATTTGTAATTTAATTTTCCCTTTTCAATTACAAGAAAGACGTTCTTAAAGTCGGAGAGAAGTGATTTTAATGAGTGGTGACGTCAATGAAGTCAGCTGATTTTTCTCTTTCTGAGAATGCTGAGGGATTTACATCATCGTCGCCGCAGTGACGATTGCGATGGAGAAACACGAGAGCGGATAGATAGGAAGAGGGAAGAGAGGGAAAGAGAGGGGGAAGAGAGGGGAAGAATGGAGGGAGAGAGAGAGGGGGAGAGAGGGAAAGAGAGGGGAAGAGAGGGAGAGGGGAGAGAGGGAGATAGAGGGAGAGAGAGAGGGGAGAGAGGGAGAGAGAGATAGTGGAGAGAGGGGGAGGGGAGAGAGGGAGAGAGGAGGGAAGATGGGATGGGGGAGGGAGGGAGAGAGAGAGAGAGGATAATAAAAGGAGAGTCAAGGGTAGAAAATGAAGTGCGGGAGCAAGTTGGGAGAAAAGAATAGAGACAAGAGGGTGAGAGTTCAGAGAATGGAGATGAAAGAGGTGGAGAGCGGATTAAGGAAAACATTCTTTGATTAAATACTCCTCATAGCTGCGTTTTATTGACAAGTATAACCTTACCATTAACCAAGTTTACCATTATGATATTGTCTTTATTGTTAAATCTGAACGGTACTATTGAATGTTAAGTATTGATGTGATGATGATGGTGGTTGTAACGGATATGTAATTGATGTTCGTAATGTTGTACTATAGGCATCCTATAAATATCTATTTTAACAGTACCACCATAAATATCAGTGGAAAGATGTATATTCGTAAGAGGAATACATAGTTAAATAGAAATTGTGACAAGCAAAAAACGTTTCATTTCCAGGTGCCTTTTTGGTCGAAAATGATGAGCACTAGATGAGGGGGGGGGGGGGGATGTCATTGTTGTTGTTCTTGTTTTTTATTGTAATGACAATCAGTCAAGAAATGACTATAATCACTAACGCCTTTCTTTTTATAATCAATTTCCGTCTTTCTCTTTTTTCTGGGCCAGCTGTGCTCTTTTATATCCATTAATAAAATCATCATCAAAATGACATAATTACCATCAACATCATCATCATTATCGTCATTATCAACACCATCACCATCAACATCACAATGACAGGTACATTATCATCAACAGCATTATCACATTATACAATTATCACCATCATCATAATCACATTAAAATCACATCAACACAATAGTACTTTCAGAATTCACCCAAAAGGTGTCTGACCACGAAATTCTGAAATTTGACAAATAAGTACAAGGTTTTTAACATTTCTTGAACTTACAATAATTGAATCATTTATGCAAATCATATGCACATGTGCACCAATAATATGTACATAATAACTGTAACAGCTAGGAATTATTTTGGCAAGTAACCTTCTGTTCAAGATTTCTTTCTTTCTTTTTAAAAGCCTAGTAAGCATTTAAACAGTAGCAAATCATTCTTGTCTTTGAGAAAATGTTGATTACAGCATTTATTCAATTAAAGATGTGACATTTTCTATGTATCATATTGACATAAATTAATATATTCTGAATGGCTAGAATTTGGTTTAGATCATAAAGTATCCTTATCCAATTAAATCTAGATTTCAAACTGCTGCATACAATGGGTCTACAACAAAACTTGCTTGCCAGACTTAATTTCATTTCAACAAAATTGGTTTTAAATTTGAAAAGATGAACAAAAAATTCATTAAGACCCTAAACGTTTCCCTCCTCATGTCACATCTCAATACTAGACACCATCGTACCAGAAAGGCACAATATACTAAAACTGGTTTTCCCACCACCCCCCCCCCCCCAAAAAAAAGGCCATGAATTGTGATCCTGCATACATAGAATGATCTAAAATGCAACAAAATATATTATACAAATATTGACTTTGATGGGCATGGTTAAAACTACCCGCCAAGGTGATCTTGAAACAAACTGTACTGTGCTACAAGACAAGGGTACAGTGTATTTCTCAATTCTGAAGAAAGAACAAATGATCCAAATATATCAATTCTACATAGCAGGATTTATTTCATTTAATGAAAACACTCTCACAGGAATAATTCTTTATCATTTTGCTACAAATCAGAGACAATGCAACTTAGCGAGTCATAATGTAATTCTAGAGCAAAACATTCAAGACTGTCTGAAGATGAAGCATTCATTTTATTTACAAGCTATAATCCGTTAACCAAAATCTTAGAAAAGTTACCATATCATCTTATAACTATCCAATGCATTACATCATCAAATGACACATTCATTTTAGTATAATTCATTGAAATATTCTGTGTATAAAATGAACTTATTTCTCACATAATGTTATGAAAGTGTAATCATTGAGAGTATTAAGAGATTCACATCATGGCTGTATTACTAATAAGTGCATTGGTAAGCATAAGTGATCATATTTTGTTTATAGTCTTGGCCTAAAGTGCTTCATGAAACTGTAGTTGAAAAAGAGTATGTTGTACTTCTTTTAATGTACACAAGTACAACACAAAAGTTATATTGATCTTTTATATACACAATCATATTATGATTCATCAAAGCTTTTTCAATTTTTCTTTTTACAATTTCAGACAAACACAAGCGCTATCTCAAGCCCCTATGCACACAATCATACTGACAAAGTGCTTTATTTACCAATGATTGTAATAGTTTATAATGCTATTTACAAATTCAGAATATTTACAAGTGGAGAGGGCTCAAAAATGGAGGAAAAAAAATGTTTTCAATACATGACTGTAACATGTATTCTTATAATAGAAATATATTGAGAAGGTGTATGGTTGTGTACTTATCAATCTTTCCAAAATATCAACAAATATATTGACTAGTAAAAATAGATTAATGGAATAAAAACGAAAGAGGAATGAAAAAAGTTGGGGAAAAAATGTTTGGAAGAGTAATAACTACAAATACACAAGATTCCTCAAATAGTTGAATCTTCTAATATAATCAGGAATATTGGTTATGAAGAGCAAATAAATCATACATAGTATCTAATGACATTGATATCATTAGATTAAAAGGTATAAATAAATATCAGCAAAAGCATGAAAGTCTTTAGATTTTGTTGAGACATTTGATATCAATTTTAATGGTTTATAAAAAATAAAAAATTTGCTCACATTTTGATGGTTCAAACAACCCTGTAATATACAAAGATTGTTCTGAATTCTTGTCAACCCTTCAAAGGCTAATGTTGCATTGATATCATACTGATTGAATCATTAGTCTACATAGTTATAACAATCGATCTAAAGGAAGTTCAAGTTCTGTGTACTAAATCAACTTAAGGCTCTGTGGTGCTACCTAATGTTCATGCTTACAATAATTTGATGTAGAATGACGTGTACACCATAGTTACTTCAAGTTTTTTTGTGATATAAGACAGGATTACCTTTGTGACTACATAACATTGACTGTATTAACAGTAGTCCGTTTATGAATGATTAAATGGATTACAGGTATGAGAGTGGATGAAATTGGAAACCTTCTCTGCAAGCTACCAGCAATGTTTCTGGTCTTCTGGTCATGTTACCACTCGTCTGTGTTTAGTAGAAATCCTCTTCTGATTTGCTGGTTTTATTTGCTTGTTGGTTCTTGATTTGATCCTGGTTGTTATACATGCTGGCAACCTGTAATGTAATCAATCAAAAATGGTAGATAGGGATTCTTTGTAGGGATCAACCCAACACTTTTTGCCATTTCATACGTCATTAAAGGGGAAGTCTACCCGGATATGAAGTTGGTTTTAATAGAAGCAGAAGAGTAACAGGTTCGGTGAAAGTTTGAGCAAATTCCTATTAAAAATAAGAAAGTTATGAACTTTTGAAGTTGCAATCAATCAAACACGAACTGGCAATTCTGTGACGTATCTTGGGAGGTCCTCTCCAATTTGTTCTGTACATAAAACTTCATCTACTTTCATTTTCTCAGATTTTTTTCCATACAGGGGTTGTATAGAATCATATTGACAATAATCATATTCAGGGTGCGTGTATGATTGAACATTTTCTTAAGGGAAAATTAAATTTCTGATTGAATAGGGAGATTGTTTTTACCTGTGAAGAGCCTGTGGCCTCCTCTGGTTTCTTGTCATCACGGATACGAATGAATCTGGGAAATCGTAGGGAAATACCCTTGGCTGGATCGACCTGTGTGATATAAAATCAGAATTATTGGTGTGCACTCAAAAGAAGGGTGACATATCTAACACTGTTACTCTTATAAGTTAGAAATCACTAGCTTCAGAACTAGCTTGTGAAACAAACCACAGGAATTAGATGCTGTTATCTGCTTGAAATAGACAGTGACATGTCCAGTTGGTGCCAACTCTACCACAACATAATTTTGACTGAATAAGGCATGTTTCAAGAATGATATGAAGGCAAATACAAGCTTTCAACATTTCATAGCTTACGTGATAAATCAAAATAAAAACAAATAGATTTGTGTCATGCATTGAAATAGAAAAGTTGAAAGAAAGCAAGAAAAAATTGAATAAAAAAACAAAGAGATGGACTGCACGAAAGAGAGGTAAAGACAGAAAGATAAAAGGGTAAAACAAGTAACATTTACATGTACATGATTATATTTAGAGGGAAATACCTTACTGGTATGTTAGATTCAGGATAAAGGTGTAATGTTGGGTCTATAGTTCAAGTTAGGAATTCAACTATTAAAGCTATTAGAGAAGCATGTGTTAGGGGATCAAAGAATGAGAATGAGAAGTGAACTCACTATTCCAATGGCTGCTTTATGAACGGGTGAGACAGATAGATCCGCAGCCTTGATCTCCCAGACCTGCACAGCATCAAACCAATGATCAGGAGCTACACTGCTGTCATAGTTATAATATGGGCGTGGCTTCTCAATCAAATGATCCTTGAAAAACTTGGTGTGCTTTTCCAGCTCCTCCTCCTTGAAACCAGTTCCAATCTGTGATTAAAACCAACATGATTCAATGATCAACTGCGGTTAATCACCTTGCATTGTATGCCCTATCGGATACACAAACAGAGCTGAGAAGTACATTGCCCACCTCTGCACATGTATTATTTCATATCTTCATAACTTTTCTCAAATAACAATAATGATGTCAATATAATTCTTTATAAATGTTCTATTCTATCTAACTTCTTCAATGCTACTGATCAGATCATTTATCCAGCTATCTCTCATACTGTTTACATCCCTCATCTCTATCTTTCTCTCACTTTCTAGTTTCTCATCTCTCTCTCTGTCTCTCTCTCTTTCTCTCTGTCTCCCACCCCTCTCTCTCTGTAATTTGGTAATGTTAAAGTGTGACATTGTAAATTGTGTTTGCAAATGAGTGGATAAGCAGTTCATCTTGTTTTACACCAGAATGTGTATTTCTCAAGTCAAATTTTCAATGTTTATTTCCAATACAAACATCAAACTGTATGACTGAACTTTTTACAAATGAATCAAAAAAATTTATGATGCGAAGTCCGGTCTTACCTTACAAATAGATTGAAACTCTTCATTCTCTTCATCATAGCAGGCAAGTAGGAATCCTCCATAGGAACCAACTCTCTTACCACGCCCTTGGAATCCACCGAGCACAACCACATCCAATGTATCTCCAACACCATCCAAGTAGTCTTTCTTCAGCTGTTAATGTTAATCACAATGTATCCATATCAATCAAGATCAAATATCTGCATGAAGTGTAAGTATTTCTTATACTTCAAAACCAAGGTACACCCCTTAAGCCCATAAATAAAAATAATACCCAATATTCTTTACAGATTTTTCACGCAAGTTGAGAAATTAAATGATAGCAAAATAAAATAAATTTTAGTACTTAAACTAGATGGAACTTCGACTGCGCACAGTCGAAAATGATGCCTCCATCATAAAGCAATTTTACAAACCAAAACAGAAGAATTTTTTGAAGTTCAAGTTCAATTGTAATCCATTAACAGGTTCTCAGAATATCGTGATTACAAGCAATTTCTCATATACATATATGACCCTTTGATCTTTGACCTCATGACCCTAAAATCTACTCAGTTCATTGGCTCTGCAAGATGTCCTGAGTTAAATAGTAATCCATCTGTCAGTTCTAATGAGAATGCGTTCACAAGCTATTTTTGCATACATAATGAGCCCATGACCTTTGACCTTTGACCTTATGAACCAAGAATCTACTCAGTTTATTGGCCCTGCAAGATACATAAATGAAGTTTGGCAGGAATCCATCAATCTGTTCTAATGAGAATGCGTTCACAAGCTATTTTTGCATACATAATGAGCCCATGACCTTTGACCTCGTGACCCCAAAATCTAATCAGTTCATCGGCTCTGCAAGTAATGTACATGACCTAAGTTTGGCAGGAATCCATCAATCGGTTCTTGAGATAACGCGATCACGGGCTATTTTTGCATACATAATGAGCCCTGTGACCTTTGAACTCGTGACCCCAAAATCTAATCAGTTCATCGGCTCTGCAAGATACATACACGACCAAAGTTTGGCAGGAATCCATCAATCGGTTCTTGAGATAACGCGATAACGAGCTGTTTTTGCATACATAATGAGCCCTGTGACCTTTGGCCTTTGACCTTGTGACCCCAAAATCTAATCAGTTCATCGGCTCTGCAAGATACATACATGACCAAAGTTTGGCAGGAATCCATCAATCGGTTCTTCAGATAATGCGATCACGAGAACGGGACGTACGTACGGACAACCCGAAAACATAATGCCTCCGGCTACTTCGTAACGGAGGCATAAAAATTGTTTTTACGAGTAGTATTAAATTGAGATGCTAACTGGTTTAGAGGACTTACCTTGAGCCAATTGTGTGAGCGTCTTGCGATCTCATACGTGGCATCCTTATCCAATGTTTTCACCATCAGACCTTCACAGTTTCCTAGTAGAAGAAGAAGGTAGTTTTTAATGATGCTGTTAATTTGCTTCATAGATCTAAAATTAAATATAAATATGGAATTATGTATCTATAATCCAACTCTTCACCTGGCCCTGGCATATACGAGTTGACACTGGTGCAAACCGATCACCTTATTTGAATTTGACATCAGGCATTAATACTTTCCATGTAAAAAATAGGCGATTGTTACTTAGTATCTGTTACGAACACTAATAGAATTCATGGATTGGCACTCTTGATGAATTGTTTATAATGTGATTACCAATGCAAAAGGATTTGAATAGGCTGTAGAATAATTTAATAAAAAGAATAGAACCTTAGAAAGAAAACTAACCTTTAACTGATTCCTCTAAGAATACAGCAATGTCATCTACATCAGACGAGATCATGGATTTAGCAAAGATGAATTCTCCTTCCACTTCCTTGAAGTGAGCCCTCAACAGACTTCTGCGCTCTCTCAGAGGTTTCCTCACTAAGGACTGAAACAAAAACAAACAGGCTTTTGAATAAATGCACAACAATTCACTGCAACAAGAATGACTGAATCAAACAGATAGATGTGTCATGGCAATCCAAAGGTTGAGGGTTCGAAATCCAGCCCGGCACTAACGTCATTTGGCAAGACATTAATCCACATTTGCCTCTCTCTACCCAGGTGTAAAATTGGTATCTGGCAAACGCTGGGGTAAGAATAATTGCAGGCCCCACAGAAAGAACAACATTGATGCTGATGAGGCTTCCCTGAGTGAAAAAAAAATAGCAGCAGTATCATCATCATCATCATCATCATCATCATCATCATCTTCATCATCATCATCATCATCATCATCATCATCTTCATCATCATCATCATCATCATCATCATCATCATCATCTTCATCATCATCATCATCATCATCATCATCATCATCATCTTCATCATCATCATCATCATCATCATCATAATCATCATCATCATCATCATAATCATCATCATCATCATCATCATAATCATCATCATCATCATCATCATCATCATCATAATCATCATCATCATCATCATCATCATCATAATCATCATCATCATCATCATCATCATAATCATCATCATAATCATCATCATCATCATCATCATCATCATAATCATCATCATCATCATCATAATCATCATCATCATCATCATCATCATCATAATCATCATCATCATCATCATCATCATCATCATCATAATCATCATCATCATCATCATCATCATCATAATCATCATCATCATCATAATCATCATCATCATCATAATCATCATCATCATCATCATAATCATCATCATCATCATCATCATCATAATCATCATCATCATCATCATCATCATCATAATCATCATCATAATCATCATCATCATCATCATCATCATAATCATCATCATAATCATCATCATCATCATCATCATAATCATCATCATCATCATCATCATCATCATAATCATCATCATCATCATCATCATCATCATCATCATAATCATCATCATCATCATCATAATCATCATCATCATCATCATCATCATCATCATAATCATCATCATAATCATCATCATAATCATCATCATCATCATCATCATCATCATCATAATCATCATCATCATCATCATAATCATCATCATCATCATCATCATCATCATAATCATCATCATCATCATCATCATCATAATCATCATCATAATCATCATCATCATCATCATCATCATCATCATCATCAATTCAATTCAAATGAACATTTATTTTCTTCCATCATCATCATCATTATCATCAAACTTTCATTGGGCTGACTAAAAGCAGTTTTTTTTTTCTTTCTTCTTTTTTCAAAGAAACTTTGTATTCAATCATTCTTGAGCAAGAACAAAACAATAGATTTGAACAAAGCAGACTTACCTCTCCATTGAGATAGAGAAGATCAAACGCAAAGACACAGACTTGAACCTTGATATCACCGGCATCAGCGTCCTTCCTCTTCCTCGTACTCAATACCTGGAACGGTAAGATCTGTTTCCTCTCCACATCCCAAGCAACAGCTTCTGCATCTAAGATACTGGATTTTACCTTCTCATCAACAGAAGAGGAAAGCCTGAAACACAAAATAGTCAAGTTTATTATATTTATTTCAGGTTATTTTTTTAAATTCATTTTACTTTCTTCAAGCGATAATATCAGTAACAACAGCAACAGTAACATATAAAAGTATATCAAACTAATATATCACACTAATATATATATATATATATATATAACAGACAAATGAAAAGACTATGATTGTAATGAAATATAATGACTATTCAATAGAATAAAATGTCACTTTCAAATTATCTTGATAACATATAATCACACGATATAATCAAGAACATTAGATTTTTTATTCTCCAAAGCTAATCATTTTATCTTCCTATGTACATTCATCATGCTTTAATACCATAAGTCAAATTTAATTAAAATTCTTTGTTGTAGTAGATTGTAGATTAACCTAATTGAAGGTGATTTGATCCATTCCATCTGCATTGTGAGATGATTTAAATCAGAGAGAAGAACTCACTCTTTTCATTGCATCGTCATAGAGCTTTCTATTATTAATAATAATTAGATCAATTTATATAGTGCAGCTACTATATACTCTACTAGGCTGTGATGGAAAAAATCCTACCAGTGCAACTTTACGGTCACACAACCATAAACTATTCAAAAGCTTCTGAAAACAAGAGCGTCTTCAACAAAACTTCAAAGCAGCAACATATGAGGCTTTTCTTACATCTACAACTTTGTCTACAAAAGTCCGAAGAGAGTATTAATATTCACCTTGCGATAATGTCAGGGTATTTGGAGGTGTTGTTTTCCTGGTTTCTGCTGTATATGTGAATCTTACCAGACTCTAAGAGATGAATCTACAGAAACAAAACAAACTAGATGGAATTTTGACTGCGCGCAGTCGAAAATGATGCCTCCGCCATAGAGCAATTTGAACAAGTTTGGAGTTTAAATCTCCAGTGGTTCTTGAGATATCATGATAACAATCTCAATGTATGGAATTTCATAAGTTGACCTCTGTGACCCTTGACCTTTGACCTACGTGCTCCAAAATCTAATCAGATTGTCTTCCTATGGTGATACACACTATCATTAAGTTTGAAGTTTAAATCTCCAGTGGTTCTTGAGATATTATGATATGGTGATACATACTATCATTAAGTTTGAAGTGAAAATTCTCCAGTGGTTCTTGAGATATCGCGATAACGATCTCAATGTATGGAATTTCATAAGTTGACCTCTGTGACCCTTGACCTTTGACCTACGTGCTCCAAAATCTAATCAGATTGTCTTCCTATGGTGATACACACTATCATTAAGTTTGAAGTTTAAATCTCCAGTGGTTCTTGAGATATTATGATAACAATCTCAATGTATGGAATTTCATAAGTTGACCTCTGTGACCCTTGACCTTTGACCTACGTGCTCCAAAATCTAATCAGATCGTCTTCCTATGGTGATACATACTATCCTTAAGTTTGAAGTTTTTACATCTCCAGTGGTTCTTGAGATATCATGATAACAATCTCAATGTATGGAATTTCATAAGTTGACCTCTATGACCCTTGACCTTTGACCTACGTGCTCCAAAATGTAATCAGATTGTTTTCCTATAGTGATACACACTATCACTAAGTTTGAAGTTTAAATCTCCAGTGGTTCTTGAGATATCATGATAACAATCTCAATGTATGGAATTTCATAAGTTGACCTCTGTGACCCTTGACCTTTGACATACGTGCTCCAAAATCTAATCAGATCGTCTTCCTATGGTGATACATACTATCCTTAAGTTTGAAGTTTAAATCTCAAATGGTTCTTGAGATATCGCGCTAACAAACTCAATACAAGGAATTTCATAAGTTGACCTCTGTGACCTGTGACCTTTGACCTACGTACTCCAAAATCTAATCAGATCGTCTTCCTATGGTGAACAATACTATTCCCGAGTCTTAAGTTTAAATCTTAAATGGTTCTTGAGATATTGTGATAACGGTCAAACGGGACGGACGTACGGACGTACGGACGGACGTACGGACGTACGGACGTACGGACGTACGGACGGACAACCCGAAAACATGATGCCTCCGGCACCACCTTCGGTGGCGGAGGCATAACAAAAACAATCTTCACGTTTATACCCACCATCATTTATGGGTTCACTCCAAACTTTTGGATAACTGGTTAAATTTAATGTGATACTGTATTTGCCGGCGATAAGGCCGGACTGCCACATTGGCCGCACCCCAACTTTGACATTTCAAGAGGGGGAAGAAAAAAAAAAAAAATAATTGTAATTTTCTTGAAAAACACTATTTTTTTTTACAAACTGATACCAAATTCATCAATATTCTTATAATTTACCGGAAGTTAAGCTCAAAAAGTGATCGCGGGCAGATTTGGTGTCCGATATATCCCCCACCACAATGTACGGTGTAATGCAAAACTGCATGAAATGGAAAACAAAATGGCGACTTCGGATGGATGCTTCGCAGCAGCTCAGTTAAATGGTACTTCCTTTATTTTTGCAATGCATTGGCACGAACTTAGATCAAGATCTATCGGCAAATGTTGGTTTAGCAATTTATTTTCGTATTCATGTCAATAATGCAAGATAAAATTGTCGGTAAGATGTGTTGAAATGTCCTGTACCATAGTGGTATAGTTAGTGTACCGTTCGTAGTCCCATATGTGCAAATTCGTGAGGGTTTTGACTTGATTTTTGTTTTGTCTTTTACTCTTTCGCCGTTAAGGCCGCACCCCGGCTTTTTGATATTTTCTCTTCCAAAAATACTGCGGCCTTTACGCCGGCAAATACGGTAGTCACAATTTATATAGCACATTTTCCACTGGATTCAAAGTGATTTGATGTGCCGTCCATTCATGTCTTAAGAATTGAAACATAAACAATTTACTAAGCAGTGACCTTGTGACTTCGAGGAATGAATATATATGTTTTCAGCAAAGATATATCTTCAAAGTCTGTTTGCTTTTTCTACTGTTGGTGAAGATTTCACTGGAGGAGGGAGTCTGTTCTAGAGTTTAACCCTATTTTGATTTGTTTTTATTTGATTTTTTTGATTTATTGGTTTCTGCATCTTTTTTCTTTTTTTCATCATACATTTTCATGAACATAATATGGTTTGATACAATATTTTAAGTGTATATAATTTTATACAGATAATTAACTGGGCTATTTCAGACCAGGTTTTTACTGGGGGGGGGGGGGGGGGATCGATTGACACCCCCCCCCCCCCCCACCACTAAGATCTCGGCCGTTTCACAGCCGATCGCCACGAACATTTGCACGCTTGAATCCAGTGACAATAAACATTGCGCTGCAGAGCGAATTATGAATAAATGTACCTCAATAATGGTGTCATAGAGAGGTGAGCAAACAAATCGATAAAGGCCTTACCTGAGCACGTTCACCATCATACTTGTATTCACAGGTGAAAGGTGTATCTTGAAATCTGTTGAGTACCTCTGATACGCCCTTTGTAGGATGAGCTAACATGGGTTTGAGAGGGATGGATGGAGTCAGACGACAATGGTTGGGTAGCTCCGTCACACCATGGGATAACAATGCCGGAATCAGGGCGTCGTATGTAGGCATCTCACTATTAAAATAAGGTCGAACAGGTTTATATAATATATTTAAGAATGTAGGCTCTTATAATGGTCAAATGATATTTACATGATCAGGCATTATTCTTTCTACTGTGCACGAAAGGTACTATCAAAAATTGGTAACACATTATTAAAATGCAGATATAACTGTGTCTCTAGCACTTCTTATCTTGGAAATGAGGCTGAGACACCGGATTGACATTGACATTCATATTTCATATATGTTTGGGTTAGAAGTTGATTTTTTTTTTTTTTTTTCATCTTGTAAACCTCTTTTTATAAAGAAATGTTTTTTTTGTAGCTGGTTCAAAACAAGATTACACTCAGTATTTTCTTGTTAATTTCCCTCCTGTGACTTGAATGCTATGTATTTTCACTAACACATTCACAAGCATGCAATATTGTATAATGAATGAATAAGAACTAATGCCGAACATTCCTAGGTATTTTGAGTAAATAAAGCCAAACAAGAAAGCAGGCTAGCTTGTGAGAGACTGACCAGTAAGCTGTCTTGACCAGCAGTGCTGCTTCATCCATAGCTTTCTTCACACTGTCTGATGTATGGGCCTTGCTCTTCAGAATCATCTCATCTAAAGACAAATAGAACTTCACGCTTAATAACTATGCAAATTAATTGAAACATGTCAGAACAACAACTTTATTATCAGTGGTGGTGGTGGTGGTGGTAGAGGTAGTGGTAGTGATGTTGGTGGTGTTGTTGGTGGTGGTGGTGGTGGTAGAGGTAGTGGTGGTGTTGTTGGTGGAGTTGTTGGTGGTGTTGGTGGTGGTGGTGGTGGTGGTGGTAGAGGTAGTGGTGGTAGAGGTAGTGGTGGTGTTGTTGGTGATGTTGTTGTTGTTGTTGGTGGTGGTGGTGGTGGTGGTGGTAGAGGTAGTGGTGGTGTTGTTGGTGATGTTGTTGTTGTTGTTGTTGGTGGTGGTGGTGGTGGTGGTAGAGGTAGTGGTGGTAGAGGTAGTGGTGGTGTTGTTGGTGATGTTGTTGTTGGTGGTGTTGTTGGTGGTGTTGGTGGTGGTGGTGGTGGTGGTAGAGGTAGTGGTGGTAGAGGTAGTGGTGGTGTTGTTGGTGATGTTGTTGTTGTTGGTGGTGGTGGTGGTGGTGGTGGTGGTGGTGGTAGAGGTAGTGGTAGTGATGTTGGTGGTGTTGTTGGTGGTGTTGTTGTTGTTGTTGTTGGTGGTGGGGGTAGTGGTAGTGTTTGACTATACTGCATAACTTGTTCAGCAGTAAGCACCAAGGCTATTCTGTCACAAGGTCCACATAAGCATGTTTAATATAGTCTATTTACCTGTACCATACATTTTTTCATTTATTAAAGCGTAGACATTAAAGAATGTGTAAACAAAACAAAAATGCTTAGTACATGATACTGGTTTAAATGAGATTCATGACATACCTGACTCTGGTTTCGCTAGAGCACCTGCATGCCCTAGAGCTACGAGAACAGACTGCTCTGCTAAACCTATCCTTAACTTCCCTCCAAGTGATCTGAAAAGAAAGATATAAGAACAAATATATTCAGTTTTCATGTAAGATTATGGAAAGGATAATTGTGAGATCTGTGACTAGACTAAATTCAGAATCTGTTAATGGCCACAAGTCGCAGTCCACCAACCCTTTGGACCTACTTGGAAGTGTACATTTTATGGTTGCAGTTGGTTTTTCTTTCACTTTTTCTTCACAAATAGACTCCAGCGCTAACATCACAGCTGATTTTCTTTTCTTTTTTTTTAACATTACTTTCATCGCATCATTATCTACAACAAATTATCACACTTGCTAGCAGGATAGGAACTGAATAAACAATACATTGAAGAGTTGGTAAGCAAGTTAAGAAGTACATTACATAATAGCTCTTGAGTTGATTAAGATGCTAGTACATACCTGATAAGATATCTTGCTTCACTATTCTTGCAAGCTACAAGCAGCCCTTTGATCAGATCAACCTTCTTTGACATACACTGTAAAACAGTAACAAATATCAAGAGAAACAATGTATGTGGTAAAACTGTATTAAAACAGCAACAAATAACACTAGAACAATGTATGTGGTTGTATCTTAAAAACTAAAGTCATAGAAAATAAACTTCTTAAAACTGGTACCCTCATAGTAAGTGCTACTCAACCAATCAATACCCGACTACTACCTTGTGGTATATCATTGGGAATTTCTTCTTCAGCTGTGGTTCAGAGGTATTTCATATGACATGGTTGGAGTGTAACCACACTGGTATCCTATAAATAAACAATGTTGTGGTGGCATTTAAGCTTATCAAAGCAGGTGGAAAATGGTACAGCGTATTCCAGATTATGAAATAATATAGCGAAGATGAAAATCTAGAAGAGTAAAGCATTTATCTGTTTTATTTTAACTTTCATAACTGCCATTGTTCTGTATTTTTGTTTGTTCAGGATATCTTTTATTATTATCACTTCTGAGGGGGAGGAAAGGGACAATGTCACTGTTACCTTTAACCACTTGACTGCTATTGGCTTAAAACGAGCAGCAAACCCCGTGCTACAGCATTTTTGTACTGTTCCAAAAATGTACGCTGTACACGAAAAGGCCAGATTTTTATTTGAAAGAGCGCCATCTACTGTTCTAGACCTGTATGACATCATTGTAGTGCTAATTACACAGTAGGGCTAGGCAGTAGGCAGTGCTACAGTCTTGAAAGTTCAATGTCCTAAGCACGTACATGTACGTGGTGCGCACAGGGCATGCAAGAGTGAGACCACGTACATTTACGTGGCCCGCAGCCAAGTGGTTAAACAAATTGAGACAAATTATCTATCTAATATTCAACATTCAGTATGAATACTGATGAGGCTACCCTGGGTAAACAAGACATATTATTATTATTATAAAGCGGTTAATTGAATCATTTGAGTGCATATGGAAATGGCAATTCTTGATATATTCTACAAGAAACAGGAGAATGAACTTACTGAATTTCCACTCAAGTTAGCAATATCTTTGAGTTTTGAGAAGACTTTCTTGATTGTAAGCCTTGGAGGAGTGAACATGGTACGCTGTGTGCTTCGACTGCTCTGTAATGACAGCAATAAATCCTTTTATTCCACTGGATCATTACTTACACCTCATTATAAACACATTATAAAACAACAACAAAACAGTGGTTATAAGCATGAAGAATCCCTGTATCAGACTCTATCGAGATAGCTGTCTTGCCTATCTGGTCAAAATCAGAACTATAATGAGGAATTTCAGGAAGGACAAGGCACTGGTTTTAATTGATTGCCAAAGTCTGAAGTTATAACTATGAAGCTAATAATTCATCACTTCAAAGTTTGACTTCTTTGTTTATTGTTGAATTGGGAAAATATGTTTTTTGTTGTTGTCCCAAGCATCATATTCCCTAGATCCACCACCATCTTTGATAGGATTTGCAGCTCTGTTCACACGGGATACAGCTAAATGATATGTAGATGCTAGAAAAGATATATTAAAATCTGTTTGTGCAATGTTGAATGAAATTAGTCTCCTGCTCCTGGAGCAGTATATAGGAGAACAGTGGAAACATGAGTTCCATGATTCATCACCTTAATCCCAAGGATTATCTACTCAAAGAATGAGTTGAGATTAATGTAATTCATACCTCTGCAACCAGCCCTAAATCTCCTTTTTCAGCAGCATCAACTTTCAGCTTGTCAACTGATCGACCTGTTACAAGAGATTACGAGAGAAAGGACAATCTTCAATATAAAAGACATTCTCTGTACATCAGACAGTTAAGTCAGGATCAATGTTAATGTAGCTAATTGAAAAATTACGAGGACTCACACATAATATTTCTTTAAAACACTCAGAGATAATAATAATGATGATATTAATAATAACATTTGTATTGCGCTTAATGTCAGGATCAATAGACATGTTTACTTATATTATGCACATGTTTTGAATAAGTTTCTCTTGACAACTAAAAAGCTTGCCAGAGGGCCTGTTCGACATAGCAACATTGAATGTATGCAAAGTGGATTCCATCCATAGCAGGTGAATGAGAGTGCTGGTAAAAAGGGGTTAGGGAGAGAAACATGCATCAACATAATTAAAGAGGTCTATTAGGCCTTAAAAAAAAAGATGTTGTATTGCCCTTTAGGTGCCAAAAAACATGGGTCGGTCAGAAATATTTTTTTTTTTCTCTTTTTTTTTTAAAACTCCCTCTTTGGGCTGATATTTCTCAGTTTTGAATGCTTTAATACATACTTTTTCATAAAAATGTAAAAAAAAAAAACCTTTTTTTTAAAAGCCGACCATAGATTTCAAGATTTTTGGGTCGGTCACAAAGGGTAATACAACATCTTTTTTTTTTTAGGCCTTAGATTCAAATCTTGTAAGCTGTAACTAATTGAAACCAACCTGTTGCTTGAGCGATGGCCTTCATGAGAACCGTATCACCAATACCCAGCTCTAATCCTTCATAAGCTGGAGCTAACTTATTGAGACACAGGTAGATACACATCTTAAGGTCACCGGGGGTCAAGAGCATCACAGAGGTCAAGAAGTCTGACAAGATCTCAATCGTCTTCAGTCTTCCACTCGTTTCTTCAATAATTGAAAAGGTGTCGGCTAAGGCCATGTATGGAACACTGCAAACAGTAAAGAAAAAATACATTAGATATCAAAATTCAGCTTTTTTAATAGAAAAATGGAAAAAGAGAGAAATGGAAAAGCATGAAAGGTAATTGTATCAACCACATAGTACATGGATGTTATTACTGTTTTTATTAGAAGCATGTATGTAGGATATGTCAAAATCTCGCACTACATGAAATGTTCCAATGGATAGTAAATCACAGAACTCTGTTAACATGTCATAAAAGCTTTTTCTTCAATAGCATATCAGTGTGGTAAATATTATTAAAACAAAAATGGTTATGAAAAGGAATATTAAGAAGTATTACAGACTTACTTCTCGTCTTTTTTCCAGCATGCGCCTTCCACTGGATGATAAGATGAAGAGCCTGGTCTAAAGCTAGTCCCCGAGGTCTTAACATCAGATCTAAAACAAGATAGATTAATAGAATGATGATGATGATAATGAACAGCATTTGTATGGCGACATATATCTGTTTAAAAAAACATTAAAAGGCGTGTGAATGAGAAAACAGATCTAAAGCTAGTCCCCGAGGTCTTAACATCAGATCTAAAACAAGATAGATTAATAGAATGATGATGATGATAATGAACAGCATTTGTATGGCGACATATATCTGTTTAAAAAAACATTAAAAGGCGTGTGAATGAGAAAACAGATCTAAAGCTAGTCCCCGAGGTCTTAACATCAGATCTAAAACAAGATAGATTAATAGAATGATGATGATGATAATGAACAGCATTTGTATGGCGACATATATCTGTTTAAAAAAACATTAAAAGGCGTGTGAATGAGAAAACAGATCTAAAGCTAGTCCCCGAGGTCTTAACAACAGATCTAAAGCAAGATATTACGATGGAATAAAGAGACAGATTTATAACTAGTTCCTGACATCAGATCTAAAGCAAGATATTACGATGGAATAAAAAGAGACAGATTTATAACTAGTTCCTGACATCAGATCTAAAACAAGATAGAATGAGAAGACATTACTTTAACTATCATATCTAAAGCACGACATAATATTCAAATAAAACTATAACTATTTCCCGAGATCTTCCTGAGTCAAAACACCCAAACAATGATTTCCCACTCACTTCTTATCGCTGCTGCCCCACACGAATGCGTTAGTCTTCTTGGTTTCCTTCTTCTCCACTGGCTTCTCATTCTCCTTCTTGGTTTCCTTCTTAGCTCCCTTCTTCTCCATCGGTTTCTCTTCCTCCTTCTTCTCCATCGGTTTCTCTTCCTCCTTCTTCTCCATCGGTTTCTCTTCCTCCTTCTTCTCCTCTGTTTTTTTCTTTCTCCTTCTTGTTATCAGTCTCAGATGACTTCTTGGATTTCTTGTCACTGGGAGATGATTTGTCTTTCCTTGATTTTGGTGATTTTTTGGAAGATGAGCGTTCTTGATTCTGTGCTTTCTCTGTTGGCGAGGCTGGTTCCTAAAGAGTGTCAAAATATGATGTCATCGTTTTAATATCACTCACAATATCCTTTTTTTTTCTTCTTCAATTTACCTTTATAACAACTCAGTTTATTGTTTAGTTTTTAAGAATGAGTATGTAAAACAAACAGTACAGTGCAGATTATTAGATAAACCCAAGCCACAAAGTGACACATAGGGCCATCTT
Source organism: Strongylocentrotus purpuratus (assembly GCF_000002235.5). NCBI lineage: Eukaryota > Metazoa > Echinodermata > Echinoidea > Camarodonta > Strongylocentrotidae > Strongylocentrotus > Strongylocentrotus purpuratus. The sequence goes on from NW_022145599.1 coordinate 37,504,687, forward strand.
ATTTTCAATTTGACCTAACTCAAACAGACATTTAGAATACTTGATTGGGGAGTAGATGACCTGCTACCCCAAATCATCAAACAAAAATTGACAAGCTTTCCACTGTACAGTATCTCATTATATATTTGACCAGTAATATTGATTTACCACAACATTTGCTACTGACATACATTTATTAATTTTATCTGCAATATTAAACAATCTAATCTTAATATATTTTGAACTAAAGATTTCATTTACACTTTTAAAATAGTTTGTAGGCAAATGGAAATGAACTTCATCAGTATGTGCATATTCACAGTGTATTTAGCAAATGTACCTGTACTATCAACATTTTATTTTAAGAATACCTATACCTGTAACTATTTCAATACCACTTCTAATTCAACACGTAGGTGTTCTTTATTACAAAAAATGTAAAATAGTATTCAATTAGTCAGGATATGAGCAAAGAATATCACAGCATTCCTGAGTTTTGGGATATAATGTTTGAAAACTTAGTTTTTAGAACTGATGGGTCAATTGAATGTGATGTTAACATTTATTCTAAAACCATACCTCTTTTATTTGTGAAGTAGTCTGTTCAATCTTCTTGTCCTCTTCCTCTTTCTTCACTTCTAGTTCATTCTGTTCCAGGTCTTTAGAATCACACTCCTGCTTTACTTGTTTTGGGGGAGACTCTCTTTTCCTCATGTGCTTGCGGGCTAAAAACAAATACAAAACATAGTTGTTTTAGATCACTCTAACAACTTGTTTTTGTCTCATTGATAATACATGAATATTGATTTGTTACATTGCATTGTAAATTAATTTATATGTTTATAAACAGAATTTTGATGTACATCAATGAAGTTTAATAAATACAATACATGTACAATTAAATAAGACATTTTCTGGGAACAAGTGTTATCATACAAAGAACAATAGCTGCAATCGTGCAAGTTTGCTAAGAATACATGTATTTTTCTGAAGTGATTGTTAGGTAATAATGTAATTGATTCTCTTACCCGTCTTTCGGAGAGGGACATCTTTCTTAGCAGACGTTGGAGACACCTGTTCTTTCTCGACACTCTGAGAAGCAACCACTACCTCTGCCTCCTTGCTCTCCTGTTAATAACAATCATTACTCTTTCATTTCAAATAAACTGGTTTACACATTTGCTATTTACACACAACAATAGCAATATTAAGTTGTTCTTGTATCACATGATAAAACAAAGCTTGAAAGCAAATGATGAGTATAGACAAGTGGCCTGTTTTTGGAGAGGCTGCTAAGGCAAGTTTGACTGTATTCACGTAATATTAAGTGACGTGTAGTAGAGAGTACATCCCTGTTAATAAGGTCATGCATTCAAACATTGTTACAAGGTCCTGGGGTTTTCTTTTCATATAACTGTAGGTATGTACATGTACCAGAAAACAAACTTAAATTTATTGCGAATGTCCAGGGAGTATCATAAATTGTATCCAAAAAAAGCCACACTTTATAGATAAGATCTGCTTATATGCAGATAAAGGTCGCCTGTACAAAACTGTAAAACCCATCAATACAAATGCTGAATATTTGTTTATGAAGGCTATGTAATCATGTATATCTACATCTACATCATTTATGCACCAATGGGACATCTATGACAAAATCGTTGACATATTATCTACAAGAGGGAACAACAGGTATTCTTGACTCCTCCCTAACTTTGGCAGTGATTATTCTACAATGCTCATAATGGGCTTTTCTCATGTTTGAAAGATCTGTGCATATTTGGTGGTCGATTGTACAAGTGCTATCTCTGAGGTGGTTTATAGGGCGTACATATCAACAAGCTAGAGTGGGTCACATAAAACACAGCCCCCCCCCCCCCCATCTCCCTTTTTATTTCAAAATGAATTTAATTATTCTAGTAAGACAATGTAAAGTGTATTTATTATCACTGACAAATAACTGCCTAAAGATGATTAGAAAGAACCAGTTCAGGTCTTACATTTTCTTCTTCTTCTTCTTCTTTGCTCTCCTCACACTCCATCATGGTTGGTTTCTGGTCTTCATTTTCTTCTTCTTCACTATCACTGTCCAGAATCCTTCTAGCTTTCTTTTTAGCAGGTTCTTCACTTGGAGGTGAGCCATTCCTATTATGAAGTGGAGATCTAACCCTGCAAATATAGGGGAAAAAGAAATCCATTTTAGGCCTCTATATCAGAAATGTTGGGAAATGTTTAACAATGGGAGCTTGGGAAGCAAAGAAACATATTGTGGAGTATCATGATATATGGACCCAGGCTGATTTCATGGCTCCCACATGTTATCAAATGAAAAGAAAAGAAACTGAAAGTCTTATTTTACAAGTATCGATGAAATATCATTAAACTTAATCCAAATTAAACCCACACTGATCTACATCTTACTTTTCAATGTGCAATGATTAGCTTACTACAGAAGAACTGTATAAAGAAAACTGTTGTACATAACAATCTCTCATTGTGATTTGTAAAGTAATTTCTCCAATCCCAATTCCTTGCACTCTATTATTTTCTAGCCTTTATTTAGACCCAGGTTTAATTGTAAGAAGGTAATGATCCCAAGGAGTTTGTCAGTAATAAGGCTCCACAGTAATCTGTTCTTGTAATAATAGTATTCATACATTTGTTTTTCTTTGTTTGTTTATTATTTGTTATGTTTTTGTTTTTTAAACATCTGCTACATATTTACACTTACTTTTTGTTGCTAGTTTTGTTTTCAGGAATTGCTTCAGCAGGTAATGGTGGCTTGGGCTTTGGTGATGAGAAAAAAGAGCTGTGAAAAGAGAAGCAAGGAAAACAACATTAGTTGGAAAATATAACAGTAACCCTCCCCATGGCATGCAGGATTGGTTTGTCAGGGTGGTGCCAAATAAGAAAGGACAGGATGATAACAAATATTATTAACCGTATCAGACATCTGAGCAGGGCAATTTTTAAATGTTATTGCCCTCAAGGTTTGATGGATAAGCCAACAAAATTACAATATTTTAGCCCACTCAGAAAAGTCAATGGGATTTTGTGTGTAATTTGCCGGTCAATATGGTTATACAGTAAACCAATGAACAAATATTTTAGCCCGCTCAGAAAAGTCAATGGGATTTGTGTGTAATTTGCCGGTCAATATGGTTATACAGTAAACCAATGAACAAATATTTTAGCCCGCTCAGAAAAGTCAATGGGATTTGTGTGTAATTTGCCGGTCAATATGGTTATACAGTAAACCAATGAACAAATATTTTAGCCCGCTCTGAAAAGTCAATGGCAAAATGCGTGTTAAACTAGTGAGCAATAATATAGAGCCAGTTGTAATTTACATCGCGCATCAGCTACTGTAATTTACATCGCGCATCGTGTATAAGAAAATGCGCACTTTGCGCGAACTCTATTGTGACGTAACAATCACACCCTAGGCAAACTGTTTGCAGTGTATTGAAAATCTGTCAAACACTGGATGAACAGTGCTGGTTTGACAATGTTTTTGCAACTTCTAATGCTAGGAAACCCTGTGTAGCCTGCATAATTTAAGAGTATAAGATAGTAAGAGTTTCTTGTTTGCTCTAGATGTCTGATGTGGTTAATAATAGTAATATTGACTGCCTAATTCAGGGCAATACGACTTGTCATATCACCCTCACGGCCTCACCTTCGGTTCGGGCGATTAAATATTAATGAAAACCCTGACAAAAATACAGGACACCCAAAAACAAAAACAAAAATGATTTTCTCTTATTAATAATTTTTTGAATTGTTGGTGATTAATAATAACGCTGAACTCTACTCGGCAAACAACAACATGTACATGCGAAGCCCAGGCCAAGGTGAAGCCTGAACTAACTGAAGCCCGAGGTTCATGAACTTGATGAAGATTGAACTTAACTTAAGCCTAGGTACAATTAGACGACTGGTACAATACTACAAATGTACTATAACATTAACAAATAAAAATTAACATTGTTGTTAACAATACAAATTAAAAAACATTCAATTTCAAACATAACTTCATAAGCAAACTAGCAAAGCTCTGTCAACAGGAACAGGTCAATGTCATGTGCATTCATCATCATGATTCTTTTAAATATTTGTTGTTGCATGACTAGAAAGAGGTAGAATCTGCTAGTCTGTCAGTAGGTCTACTAGTAGATCTACTGAATAAAGTACTAGAGGGGTCTACTGAATAAAGTAAGTCATAGACAAAGACACCCCTGCATTGTCGAGAGACGAGACGGTACCCCCATTACGCCTGGGCTCTCCCCCTGGCCCTTGCGAGTGGTGCTAGCGGCAGCGGCCTCGACCATCCCGATCGAGGCCGGAGTCCGATCATCTGTAAAGTGTAACAATCAGACTTGTCAGCTACTAAAATCTAAATTAGGTTAAGTTAGATCGGAAACAAACTCACGTTATTGATCGTTGACCTGGCATGTTGATGTGATCTGATCCAAACGTGTCTTTGGGGTTTTCTTAACACAAATCCAACCACAAAGATCGACAAGTTAGATTTTCACTTTGAGCACACGGCGCGCCGTTTTCTTTCACCTATTGTAATTTCGCGCGTTAATTTCGCTGCTCTTTTGATACGGTGCCCAATACACGCATTCCAATCATTTCGCGACGAAGTTTCAAGATCTGCGATCGCGAAAAGGAGTTTAGCCTAGCTTCTGTACAAGGCTGTATAATCTTATCCATATTATTCAAGTCAAAAAGAAGGACCGGGGAGGGGGCAAATTATGGTAAAATTGGTTTGGCACTTGATACATTTGTTAACCCTCTTCTTTGAAACACCCTGATTTTTTTCATTTGTTTGCTACTTTCCTACGGTTTATGAAATAAGAGTGTGAAGGAAGCAACAAATGACCTGTTCGGTGCAGACTACCGTAATCAGGCGTTGGCTGTAGTTTTGTCCACTCGATCTCTACCACTAGACCTAGTATTTGTTTTCTCATAATTAGAGATAAGTATGTTGTCTAACAGAGGGCCGAGGGTAGCAACAAAAATTTCAAACAAGCATCAACATTTCATAGACTTTTCAAATTTGCGGGGGGGGGGGGGGGGGGAGGGTGTGGCGAGGAAAAACGGACATATGGGGCCAGAATGGAAGTAGTTCTAAAAAGTCATTTGAATTCAAAGTGACACACAATAATCAAGCAATCAAGAGAAAAGAGTCTGTGAAGTATTTAGGCATTGAGTTGGCTAGCGCAATTTCATTTTCATCTTTAGTAGAATCAGTTGTAAAAAAAAGCAAATTCTCGTCTGAAATTTTTGTACAGATATCAAAGTTGTATGGATTTAAAAGCAAGACGTCTGTTTTGCTCTTATTCAATGTTTATTTGACTATGCTAACCCTGCATGGTATAGTAACATAAACAAGTCAGATCAAAAGAAGTTGAAGATTATACAGAACAAAATGGTGAGATTTATCAACTGTTCTGGTCCAAGAACTCATGTTGGCTACAGCGAACTTTCTAAAGCTGGTTTTCTTGAAGTCGACCAAAGATCAAAACAACTCGTATTGCATCATGTGCATAAAATATATCATACTAGGTCGAATCATTATATTCGATCCAACTTCGATCTTGTTACTGACGTACATGATTATAATACAAGAAATAGACGATTCAACTTTAACTTACCTGAAAGAGTAGGTAGTATTGGAAATTCGTTTTTATTACAATGCCATAAAACATTGGAATTCCCTTCCCAATGGTGTAAAAGAAATAGGAAACTATGATCATTTTAAGAGGAAATTAAAGGAATACCTAATACTTGACAGTCAGAGAAGAGAAGTGAATGACATGTTATATGATTGAAATTTTTATTCTTCTGTCGGTTCATACTTTTTCATGTTGTATATACTTATGTTTTCGTACGTTATAGAAAATTCTACAAATTCATCATTATTTTCCTCTTCTTCCTTCTCCTCCTTTTCTTCTTCTCCTTCTTCTTTTTCTTCTTGTACTTAATATCATTTCTATCATCAGTTTAATGTTGTTATTATTATTATCTTTAATAAGTAGTTCTTTTAATTTTCTTATCTGTCTGTAAATATTACTATTTTAACTTATTAATTTTATACATGTCTGTAAGGACCCCACTGGAAATAAGCTCTCGAGCTTTCGTGGGTTATCCTGTTCAAGCTGACTTTTTTTGATCTGTTATTATTGTATATTGTTGTATGTTGGAAGCTTGTCGAATAAAAATCAATCAATCAATCAATCAAGAAAAAAAAGGAGGGCATCATCTATTTTTTGCATATCAAGTTCAAATATGCACGAATATAATTTAGTATGGTTCAACTATATAATCTTACATTCATGCATTTCTATAAATTTCGTAATTGTATAAATTTTTATTGTCAATTCAAGCTATCATTTTGAGAGTCCTGACGTAGCTGATCATGAAATAGCTTGACAGATAAAGGGATCGAGCAAGCAACACGTCATATTTTATAATTTTTCTGTCAATATACATTCCAAAAGGAATAACCATGTATGTAAATATATATCTTTAGACACCCCCCCCCCCCCCCCCCCCTCTCTCTCTCTCATTCTCTGTACCGGTATGTATATATTATATGCAGGTTTCTTTTATTAGGGGTAGCAGAGAATGTTTTAATAAACAATGAGAATAATAACAAAGCATATATCCCTGAGTTCACGAGACGTGTAGAAAAAGAAGTCTTTAGGTCTAACCTACTCCCATTTGATATGAATTTAAGTTTTTTGAATTTTGATCACTCTACATTACCTTTGACCTACATTGAATCATAATATTTATTCATTCATTTATTTATTTATTTAAAAATATCTATACAGGATAACAAGATCAGCCAAAACTGTTTTTCATAATGGTCATGTATACACATGGTAAAATACAAAATAACAAGTCATGAATCTGGATTATTTTTTATTTCCCTTTATTGTTACATCATTCATGATTACATATTCTTATAATTTTATAGTGTTTAATCTAACAAGATAAATGGTTGAGGTGATGATAAACTGGAAAATATTTGTCTTTAGATACATACAAATTCTTTCTATTAGGCACAAAATTCATGCAATGCTTGTGATACAGATAATATATTGATATAAATTTCTTAGAAGTATTGGGGCTAAACTAAGTAATTATAGATACAGCTTTTAAAGTGCAGTAAATGGTTTCTGATATTCTAAAATAATTAGGAGTGCATTTTTTTGTAGCATTGGTTGTAAAAACTGAAAGATTCACATCATGTTATTAAGAAATACTGAGCCAAAAAGAAGAAAGACATATTTTTCGTTGCATTCGATGTTCAGACTTCTACCGAACCACTTTAACACTCAAAGAATGATAATGAAACAGACATGACCAAATAGTGTCTGCAGGACGAATTTTGTTGATATGTTCTTCTACATATTCCAAACATGGCATGCAATAGATATCAAATCAACATGTAAATTGAATGGGGAATATATCAGGTGTGGGGAAATTCCAAGAAATCTTAGGACAAAATTATTTACATTTTGCATATGTTTGTAATATAAAATTTTAATGATAACAAATATTTACCCCCTGGTAAAATCACACCCCCCCCCCCCTCCCTGAAATGGACATGATGATATATTCAATGGCTATGTACAGCTAAAAGATCAGAGGCATAGCCAGATTATATTCAGGGTGGGAGAGAGCATAACAAAACAAAAATTGAAGTGAAGTGAAGTGACATCGTGAAAATGAAAATGCACTTTAGATATCAAAACTGACATTCTAATGCATCAAAGAACTTTACAGTGCATTGAAATATACTTTTTTCCAATTTATTTTTTTGTACTGGGTGGGGGAGGGGGGCACAAGAAATTTTGGAGGGCACTTCCCTCCCTCCGAGCTCCGGATATACCACCAGTGACAAATATTCTCTTCTGTATCATCTCTTCTTTTATCTACAATGGAAAAAAGGCCAAAATACAAAAACTATATACATGTACAGGAGTAGCATACATTGCAACTAAGCTTTTTCGATGACCAGCGACTAAATCCTACAATTAATATATATTTTTACATAAACTTAGCCACACAAACCCCCAAACAAACGTACAGATTCGATAGAGACCAAATAATATTCAAATATATCGTATCTGTCAACAGCACATTAATGTATGTATGAAGCTTTTCTTCCTTTCCATTTGTTCATAGCATGGTAAAAACAATGAGTTATACTCCCTACCATAAGTGCTTTTCTCTCAAAATTAAATTAAATGATGCAGGTAGAGAAATATCTGCGTAACATGTCTACAAATGAAACTTGTTAGCCTTGAGAATCTATAACATTCTTTTGATTAAGTGTGAAGATATTTAATGGAAGACATTGGTACAAACAAAATGTTTGGCTTTGGAATGTGGGGGTTACAAACAAGCAAAGACAAATAAATGTATTCCAATCCATTCTGAACTCCACCTTCATCAACTCCAACTTGCTTTTAAGGATTGATCTCATTCACTTGGAGACTGGTTGAGAGTCTTAGTGTGGACCTAAGTAGATCACTTAAAATACCATCTTTCACAATAAATGGAGATAATAGAAATGTTCTACTAACTTGATGAAGGTTTAGTTACATTGGCTTACACTGCTTCATTAATTGTACAGTTATTGTAACCAATACATATAAGTCATGCAATTATGTTGTTATTGCCTATAAGACATGCAATGGAATTTAAATACCAAGAAGCTTCCATGTAACTTACAATGTTTACAAAGTAGCATCTTATATTAACTCACTGTACTGCAATTAACTTCATGTGCTCTTGTACATTTATTCTGTCTCATTCTCGACTTATCAAAACATTTTTCTTCTAATCTATCTCGACTCCGGCCTTTAATAAAAGCTCTTATCATACCTAAATACATAATCCAGTAAGCAATTTACATGGGACAGTCACATCTCAACTGTAAATAATACATACAAAGTTTGTACATATAAACACAAGCAAAGCTCAACCACATTAATGGTGTAATGTAAACTCTTTCTTATTTTCTTTCTTTTTTAATTTGTTTACTAAACTCAAACTTACAGAAACCACATGTTATGGCATTGCTTTGAAAATTAAAAAATACTTAACTTGATATAAAAACAGTTTTTTGTATTATATGCCATAAAAAACAACAAATAATATTGGAAGAATAAAATAACAGTATGGAACAGAAATTTAGATAACAAAATAAGATACAAAGTCTGGTTGTCATGGACATATAGACTCCTTGCATGTCATACCATGAAATTTGTTAAACCCTTTTGATCAAAATGACATAATTTCTCTCAAGTAGAAAAATAATTCTTTCACTTGAAGTGATATTTTCTGGCTCATATACCAAAGGTGCCAGGAGTATGTATATGAAACTCATTTTGAAACAAACATGGTACTAAGACATTTTTGTGCATGTTCAAATTAATCTACACTTGTTGCCCTTCTTCTTCTTCTTGTTCTGATCTGGGCAGAGTACAGCTCGAATAGCTTCATCAAACACTGTCTTGAGTCCTTTCTGAGTGAGAGCAGAGCATTCCAAATACTTCACACCACTAATCTCCTTCATCATTAATAAACCCTGCAAACAAAGAAAAGAGAGAGAGAATTGTTTGAATCCTTCTCAATGGATGCACTAAGAACAGACCATTTCAAAGATTCATAAAGGACCAGCATAACAAATTTGATGACATCCAAACGATACTGGACCATGAACATCAATCTAGAAATTCAACATGCATTAAAAAAGATTATAAAATGGGTAGAAGAATCCCTGCAATCTGATTGGTCAATTACAGTGTAGATTTTGTTACTGACTGCACAAGATATCAACACGATATATGCGATATCGGGAATCGATACCACTGGTAATATATAAAATTATGCAAATTTTGAAGTCATGCTTTCCTGTAATAACCGGATGCATGGCTATGGCAAAATCATGCTTCAAGTAATAAACTGAATCATGATTTTACCATGCAGCCAGTAAATCTGTAAAAAAGCAGATTTTTGTGTGATTACCTTAGGGTATGTGACTGGTGATAGGTTCCTCTGAGCAAGCTTGTCAATCGTCTCTCTATCATCCCGAAGATCCAACTTGGTTCCAACCAAGATGATGGGTGTGTTAGGACAATGATGACTCACTTCTGGATACCATTTAGCACGAACGTTGTCAAAGGAAGCAGGGCTCACCAACGAGAAGCAAATCAGAAATACATCCTGAAATTTAAAAAATAAAATATTTCAGTTTTAATTATATTGTGGTCCAGTGGACAAGTCCCCAGACTGTGAACCACAAGTTATGGGGTTCAAATACCTGTCGCAGCACCAATGTCCAAAGACAAGATATAATTTACATTTGCCACACTCCACCCAGGTGAGGTAGATGGGTACCCCGCAAAAATGTATTTCTTAAAAGCACTATAATGGCAGCTTAGTATTATTCTCATTATTATTATCAATATCATTATTAGATTATCATCATCATCATCGTCATTATTATCACTATCATAATCATTACTATAACTCTTATAATTAATTAATTAATGAAGCACAGTCTTATACATTTCATTTAAAACGTAATTATATACAAAACTCAATCTTCTCTTTAAAGTGACTTGGTAACATTGTTGAAGGTGGATGAAAAAAATTGCTTAATTTTTGTATAAAATGTTGCATATTCCTTTCACTGTACTAAGCCTCTGACATGCAAAAAATCCTGACAAAAATCTCAAACCACGAAGATATCTATATGGTTTTCTTTGAAGGCGTTGATGTACGACACCCCCTAACAGTGATTTACAGTAAATTCTCCCAACCATTTTTGAATTTTCCCAACCGTTTTTCCATGAAAAAAAAACATAAAACAGGCTATAAAAAATCTGTCAACACTTAAATGTCTGGAATGGAATGTAGAGCCATTTTATTGCTTTGTGACGATTTCCATTTACCTAAAATGTAATTAAATTGTAATAATATAGTTGAGAGAATTAAGGAATCGATCCGATCAGTTTTTCCCAATTTGTACCATGAATAATGGTCCGTTTTCCCTCAAATTTTCAGATTATCTTTAATTGTACATCTAGCATTGAAGTCACTACCTTAGCACCACTAACTCTCATCTGAACAATGTTACCAAGTCCCTTTAAAGGTACAATAGAGGAAACGAAAGAGGTAATATAAAAGATTTATGTCTGAGGCAACGTAAGAGGCAGATAGGACTACATGTATATTGTCTATGGGCAAGAGAGAAAGAGAGAGAGAGAGAGAGAGAGAGAGATAAACACAGAGAGAGAGCGAGAGAGAGAGAGAAAGAAAGAGAAAGAGAGAGAAAGAGAAAGAGAAAGAGAGAGAGAGAGAGAGAGAGAGAAGAGTGCCGAAGGGTAGGAGATGACTTACTGTCTGTGGATAAGAGAGTGGTCTCAGTCTGTCATAATCTTCCTGACCAGCTGTATCCCACAATCCTAAGTTCACTGGGCGGCCATCAACCATCACATTGGCAGAATAATTGTCAAATCTAGGGTAGGTAGATAAAATTGAAATTTCATCTTAAGTAAAACAGTAAGATTGATGACATAATTATTTCCCCGTGCATGTATGATAGTGCTGTTCATTACTACTGACACAAAATGGAGCATGTATACAAACAGACCGAAATAAAATATATCTTGATATACATGTACTCAGTAGAAAAGTATAATGCTGTGATCCTGCTATCATGCTAATGTAGTTTATGTACTGTAGTGCTGTGGCTTAACCTCCATGTTCAGGTTCAGTCAATTTAGCTCAATATTGATTCTGTAAAGTATTCAGGAAGTTCATGGAAGTTCACACTTCATACAAATGCATGGGTACTTACACGGTATATCAATTCAACGGAAATAACAAATTGGGGGAATTCTAATCATGCCTGTAACTTTTTCTACCTCATTTTTGTCAGCCTTTTTAAATACTAATGAACCTGAAATGTGCAAGTAGAGGTGTTGTGGTCTCATAGATACGTCACTGACTGTAGATCACTAGGCTCAGGTTTTAAGTCCCGCCATTGCACTAATGTCCTCTGACAAGACATTTATCTACATTTGCAACTCTCCATTCAGGTGTTTATTACATGGGTACCTATTAGGAAATTTATTCCTTAAATGTTTTTAGCATTCCAGCTGCCTTAGGGCAGCTACATGTAGGCTAAAAGCCAGGGTGATATTAGTATCATGTACACAGTACACTATTCCTAAGTTCATAGTCTTATATTACATGTGTATATTAATATGATTCTTTCTGTTGCAATCTTATATTCATACTTACACAGTGGGAATGTATTCTCCGGGAAATGCATTTGTGGTGTAACTGATGAGAAGACATGTCTTTCCCACAGCTCTGCAAAGATAAAAAAAAATTATGAATAGTTAAGACATCACATCTCATAAACAATATATGGGTATGGTATTAGTGGGTGAATTAGAACAAAAAGTTGAAGAGTGTTCTCGACATGATTCCATCATTCTAAAAGGTGTGATTAATGTGACAGTCAAAACTAATACAACTGAATGAGAGTGTGTACTATGTTACATGCCTCTTCCTGTTCCATACACACAGCTACACCCATACCTTCATGTACATACTGGTAAAGAAAGAACAAAACAATCAAGTTAAACTTGGATTTGTTGGACTTAATTCTCCTTTAACCAACATAAGGCCACATAAAGGTGTTTTTCTTTAGGGGGGTTGCCTTTGTAGTTTGTACACGTACAGTACATGTACATAGTTGTACCAGGGAGTTAGTCCGGGAGCTAGTCTCAAAATAGACTAATAGATTTTTATTTATCCGGAAGATTCACAGAATGATTGTCCCTTTAGCACATTCCTCTTCATGTAGTTATGTGCCAAATCTGTTTGCTTTTATGACAATAATACACAATTAAATCACTATGTGTCACATTGTGTAAACAACTTTTCCCTTATTATTACACTGGTATGCAGCCAATTTAGAGGGAAATATTCCACAGGATATATCAGACGCAGCCATTTCCTTGTTTCCTCTAGTACACAGTGTAAAGGACAGCTAGCACTATAATTAGTCTACTTCAAGACAATGGGGGTTTTTTTTGTCTCACATCCTTCCTCTATAAGTACATTGTACATGTACATGTCAAGGTCAATGTATCTGGAGTGTTTTAAAAGACAGCTTCCACTCATTGGTGGCTTGAATAAAAACAAATGGAAATCAAAGGACAGATATAATTCATTTTAAGAAAAAAAAATCAGAATTAATAATGAACAAATTGAATATGAAGGTAAGATGCATTACATGTACCTACATGTACATTTATCATGATGTTGTATTCTCACTATTAAATTATTTTTACATTTTTATACCCTAAAGCTTGACTTTTCAATCTTCAGGAGTAGAAAATGATAAACTGAAGGAGAAGTGATTGAATTATAAGACGTTGAATACATGACAAAAGATGGTCAGAGGGAGAAGGAGAAAATGGAAGATAAAAAGAATTACAAACCAGGAATCATAAGTTCTCATGGGAATACAATACCCTCAACTCTTTAATACACGAAAATACTTTTTAAGAAACAGAATTAATACTTTTGTACAATCTTTATTTTTCTAATCAAACGGCACAATACAGCACAGGTGTGCTTAGAATAGTGCACCTCCATAAAAGAATATTGATCTGTTAAAATCATTGTGATACAATATTATCTTCTTACTCCTTAACCATTTACTGATAAAATGCCTTTTACAGTTCTTTCAGGTAGATTTTATACATTCTACTTTCATAATGTTTTTATAGATCCCTATTAAAAAAACAACTACAAATTGTGATTGGTACACTTTAATTACTAAACTTGCTTAAAACTACTTAAAACCATCAAAAAAGGATCCTTTCAATCGTGATGTCAAGCATTTTGATTTTTGAATATATATTAAAAACTAGAAATTCATCACTTTCAACAAAATTGTACAAGTTTTTATCAAATTAGTAAGTATAGTTTGAGATTTGAATGTGCGGTCTTTGTGATATTTCTAACTTAACTTGGGTAAACGCCTAAACGGGCAAGGGCAACACCTCAATTAACTAGATCACAGCACATCATCCTTCACACAGGCTAGTACCATCAACTTCACACTACAAGTACTCAACCAAAAACAATGTAAAACTACCGTATATTGCAAACATGTACTGATGCTTACTGATTGTTATACTGATTATTATGACTATTGTATGTAGAAAACCAATTTTTGTTACTCTAAATTAATATATACAGTATTTCAAAATCTTGAGTACAATTCTGTTAAATTCTCGTTACATGGGTTTAACTTTAAAATACCCCACCAATAGGGTTAATGTACATTAACGTTGAAGACCTAGGGTTAGAGTTAAAGTTAGAGTTAGGGTTAGGGTTAGGATTAGGATTAGGTTTAGTGTTACTTAAAAAAGCTAAAGTCTTAGGATCATTGGTGAAGCGTTCGGTACCCTATAAACGTTTGGTCAATTTTTGTGGCGGGGTATTCTAAAATTGCTCTGTTGTATGTATATGTACACGCACGTACAGCCAGTGGCGAAGGCTATATTGAAGAAAACTTGGCTACAATAAACAATTGGTGATATCAGCTACATGTACGTCCTATTGTCTTGTAGTATATTAAGACCTACTTCTTCTTTTTCTTCCAAGAAAAGTACAGTCCACCGTCTAGTGTATCACATACTACATATATTAGGCAGGTCTGGTGTTGTGAATGCAGTTCATGTACAATGCAAATTTAAAACCTATACATAATATTTAAGAATGTATGTTATACATTCTTCTAGTATATTAAAAGGGTGCAGGGGTGCATCCTTTCAGGCCAATTGTTATTAAGGTACTCAAAGATTCCCATGTCCAGCACAGGTAGCTTGGAGTATGAGACGTTTCCATTCTGCGTTGGAGCAGAGCAAAGACTAGCAAGAGGTCTGAATTTCAAAAGACATTTAAAAAATCCTCTAACCAGATGGATTTCTCTGTCGTTCTGAACTCTTAGTCTTACTTCAAACAGTAATTTGAAGTTTGTTCATGTTGTTGTCATGCTTGAAGTTGAAGTAACTTCCTCGCACAGTTGCTTAATTACCCTGGGGGGTCACTCTCATATACAAATGCTATCCACCCGTGTCCATCAACCTCTGAAATGGACCCTAATAGCGTATCGCACCTTTTCTGAAATGACCCTTTTTTAAGAAAACGTCGACACCCGTTAACCTGAAAAGATACTGTTTTTGGTTCTTGTGCGATCATAGACCGAATTTTCCGTCTCTTTCGTTCGTTAGCCTCTTATTGGGGTAGGGTCGGCCGGCTCTCTCTTTAGAGACGGAAACCGTCTATACACATTCCCTTGATAACGCCACGGCCATTTCAGGTCGTAGCGTTTTGCCCCCAAAATCCCCCAAAATGTCATTTTACCTCGTGCATATCCACATGTAAATTAGGCCTAGGCTATAATAAATCAGTTCCACTTACCAACTTGACTGAAATAATCAGTTTAATAGTCCCTTTTTAGGAAATTATGGGTCAAAATCGAAATCCATTTTGAAAATCTTTTTCAACATGGATTTCGATTTTGACCCATAAATTCCTAAAAAGGGACTATTAAACTGATTATTTCAGTCAAGTTGGTAAGTGGAACTGATTTATTATAGCCTAGGCCTAATTTACATGTGGATATGCACGAGGTAAAATGACATTTTGGGGGATTTTGGGGGCAAAACGCTACGACCTGAAATGGCCGTGGCGTTATCAAGGGAATGTGTATAGACGGTTTCCGTCTCTAAAGAGAGAGCCGACCCTACCCCAATAAGAGGCTAACGAACGAAAGAGACGGAAAATTAGGTCTAGTGCGATCAGTGCTTGAAAAATGAAAAACACCACCTTTTAAGGAAAACGTTGACAACGTTGAACCTGTGAATCTGAAAAAGTACCTTTTTTATATTTGTCTGCGTTCAGTGCTAGAAAAACACCCCTTTTCAAGGAAAATGTTGACGACGCCGCGCGCCGTATAGCTGAATAAGACACCCTTTCAACGCTTTTTTCTGGATGCGGGTGCAGAGCAGGTCATGTTGGGAGTGACCCCCTGGGTTTAATTACCATTCGTAATTAAGTCTTGACTTACATGTACATTACAATTTCTAAAACAAATACATTCATTGCAGATTTCTAGGCCTGATTATTTGTCACTAATCAATCAAGAAAAAAGACAAATCATAATGTTGGACAAATTTTCATGGTGCCATGATCATGGTTACCTGGTTGAAGCTACTTTCTAGTATTCGATGCATAATTTTGTGTGAAACCTTATAATGGGAAACGTCATGAACGTGAGAAGAGCTAGAGGTCTACCTTTTTAATATATTTGTTCAGGACGGACATGTCACGACCCCACACACACACGTTCACAATGCATTTCATACACGACAAGCCAATGGTCCACTCACTATCCATACTCATGAATGAGTGTACGATCTACGACTAAGATTAGAATTACAGATTTCAGGTTTCTTACCCGTCCCCGACGACGACACATTTAATAGCCTGCATGTTGAAGCTCTCGTTTTCTTGGAAATTAGCTTCGAAAACTATGACATTCGATGTATGTTGCTTCTTCAGTGACTCTCTTTTCCCTCGCAAACGGACAGGGTGTGTTAGCTTTTACACGTAACTCCAATGCTGCATTAGTACAGTGCTAGTGCGATACAACGCTACGGTGAATCTCTCAATATGCGGAAGTGATCGTGTCTAATATATAGCGAGCGCAGTTACGTTCTAAATATAGATTTTTGACCCGGAAATACTTTTTTTGCGCAAGCAACAAGCCACTAGTCGCAACAATTGAGTTTTTGACTAAAAAGTGATATTTATGAAAACCCATCCATAAGTTAATTAAGTTAATACTAAAAGCAAGGGGTAAAGAATTGATTAACTCGATTTGTGCACATTGCCACTTTATATCATCACATGGAATATGTAAATCTATCTTCCCATGCATCATTATTTTATTCTATATTTTCTCATCTTTTGTTTTTATCATGAGTATTTTATGTTATTTAAAACATGTTATATATATATCCTGTTCTCATAAATGTTTTGATATTATTGGTGAGTTCTTGAACCTTGAATTAGAAGATATTGAACTGTATAAATTGGAAACTTGAAACTTAAAAAATAGAATATTATCAGACAGTTTATTATTATAGTATTGATGTTATTATTATTTCATCAATATATCAGCTCGATCTATGCTGTGTTTTTTTTTTTAAATCTCATTGGCATATACTGAGGGCAAGCTTAGCCTCCTCAAGTGCTTTTCATAAGAGTCTTAATTGCGGTACCAAGCAGATAAAACTCCCGGATCAAACTTTCTGGAGGAGTTATGGATACCCCAAGCTACTTCAGATGATCTTCCGAACTCAGTTCCGAAGATTGCTTGTGATCATGCCTAATGCATGCACCAACCACCACAGGGGCCTCTCATGTCTTGATATTCCACAGACTTCCCAATTCTCTCCGTATAGGTCTTGATACCTTTCAATCTTTTCCTTCTCTTTCTCAGCAATCCTAGCATCACCAGGCACAGCTGCATAACTTATTTTTATTACTATAGTATTTAGGTCAATAATATGCCATAACATTTATTAAGTGCATTTTGCAATCGGGGATTCCCCAAACTAAAAACGTAAAAGGAAAAACAAAGTAAATGATCATAGATAGCCAAATAGATCGTTTATTATATAAACATCAAAATCCAGTTTTGCATATCTTACATAGGCTTATTAATTTGAAAGTGTATGGTCATTGTCTGCGGAGAAAGAATAAAACATTAACATGATTTAAACGAATCATAATTATTATTCAATGACATTCTGATTCTCTCTATTAAAGATACTATGTCCCTTTTGCAGCCAACATCAAATTCTGTAAAACTTTGCAGGAATTATGAATATGTCATGTATATAAATGTCCTATCTGTAAAATTTAAACATTAGCAGTGTCCTAATATTCAAATTATGCAAGGAAACACGTTTACTTGCTAGACTTCACTGTCAGACACTATTGAGTGACTGATTGGCTTTTTTTTCTTCTTTGGTAATAACATACATAAAATGAGCTGTAAAGGGTACAATGAGCATTTTGTCTACATCAATAACCCACTTCTTGTACTGGCCAAAATTAAACTGATTAAATATTTGCGCAGCATAAAACGTACGACTATTCGGTACAATGGTCTTAAAATCAGACTATTTACTTACTGGCTCTATAGCTCTCTAGTCAATTTGACAACTACTATAGTCGTTATTTTCCCACTTTTTTCAAGCACCTCTTTTTTAGGGAAGTTCTAAATTAGTATTATCTTTCAAATGCCATTGGAATTTAACCTCTTCATTTTTTTGGCCTGCAAATAGGACATAGTACCTTTAAAGGCTAAGTCCACTCCAAAAATTATTTGCTTTTAATAGATGTGAAACAGAGCAAAATAAATTTACAAAAATCGGATAAGTATTGAGGAGGTTATGATTTTTGTTTAATATAGTATGAAAAACTATGGAACTTATAGAAAAACAATCCAACTGCCAATTTGGTTTTCAGTTAGTGACGTCATTGCCTCATATATTTTTATCCCATTGATTTTCCTTTTTATCCCCCCAAACTTGATTTCCTAATGCCTTTGCCCAATTTTATTTGTATCATATTGCGTGCATGATACTTTTCAAAATCTTTGAAGAACTGATACTATTTTTTGAATATTGTATAGGCTATTCATAACTCATTGATTTTTATATAAATAGTTTACAAATTTCAAATCTTTCATGATATGACTGGAAAAAATCACTATATTAGTGCATTCACACAAAAACATATTACTTTCAATATAACTTTGATTCTGGTGTGAGGAAATAGATTTTTAGGGGGAGAATGGACAATTTATAAAAGAAAACAATTACTCAGAAGTGAATAGTGAGGCAATGGCGTCACAGACTTATGAGTGAGTTGCCAATTTGTCTTGTGATTTTCAAAGCATTTTTATGTCTTTAAAAATTCATAAGTTTTATAAATTATTTGGTTTTGCTCAAACTTTTGTGATTGTTTTTTTTTTTTTTTTTCTTCAAGATTCTATTTAAAGTGAGTTATTTTTGGAGTGAAATGTCATTTATTCGGCCTCTATATTAGTAAAGCAAAATGTTAAATAGATTCTATACATGGGTAAGATTTCTAGATAATTATTTGCATGTACAAGAATGGATAAGCATTGTTCTCAAAGTTTCAATAATCCAATATTTTCCCCCACACGGTCGCTACGCAAGCGCTCACATACATAAAAGATATGCAGTGTTCGAACCCGGTCTGTATGATCGATGCCCGAAATAAGGGCCGGGGGGGGGGGGGGTAGGGCTCCCATAGAAGATGCTATCCTTGTTAAAAGGGATTGGAGACTGAGTTTCGCCACCTCCTCTTACAGGTAAACAAAAAAAAAGTTATGATTTCCGTTCTAAATTGTAAAGTAATCAGGGGCGGATCTAGCTTTTTGCCAAGGGGGGGGGGGGGGGGTTGACCCAGTGGTAGATCCATGCAGGAATTTCCAAAAATCGCGCCGTTTTACTGTTTTACTTTTTTCCCTTTTTTTTTCTTCTCCCCCCCCCCCCCTTTTTTTATCCACTTGGCCGCCCAATGGGGGGGGGGGAGGTTTAAACCGCCGACCCCCCCCCCCCTAGATCCGCCCCTGGTAATACTCTGTTCTCATTGGTCGATGTGCTCTCTTGCACTCAGGAAAGTGAGACTTTGTTATCATTAAAATGTTATTTCCTTGTCAAAAGAGGCCGGCTATAATGCATTTTGTCATCTTGCAATTTCTGATACTTTGTCATGAAGCTGACGATATTTCATAAAGTAATCTTAATATAATTTAATTCTCTCACAGCGCGGGACCAGTTGAAAACGTACCGCTGACCTAAATTACTTCTATTGTATTAATCAAACTTCATTGATCAATATTCTATTTATAAACATATAAATCAATTGAAAGCAATGTTACAAATCAATATTCTGTAAACATAAATATCATATAAATCAATTTACAAAACGTGTATATAGCAAAACAGAGCTAAGGAGCACCCCCCCCCCCCCCCATTCGTGAGAAAATATTAATCGGGGGCCAAAGGGGGCCAGGGGGGGGGGTCATAGAAAAAAAACACAGATAAAGGGTGTCTTTAAAATTCTAAAGTACCCCCTGTTTGCCAAGGGGGTGTTTGAAACACCCCCCCCCCCCCTACAAAGCCCTCGGATGTATCTATTCATTAATAACGTTTTAATCCTTGAATTGCTGATTTATTGTCTTTAGTGTTTAGAGTTTGGAATAACTAATAAATTTGTCGTGCACTGTATACCGTATAAACGTCAATATCGTTATGCCCGCATTTGGGTTCATTACGTTATAAAGGGGGATTAGCACTAAAATTTGACTGCGGTCCACTGAACCGTTAAGTCAGCCCAGGATATAGCCCAGTGCATCCGTCATTGTGCTCATATAGGAACTTGCGACCAGGAACTTGTAATTTTGACTGTGAATTGAAGTCTAATGTCCTTTAGCGCAAATTCTCAGCAATACAACATATTAAATTTGGAAGAAAATTTAGTAGAAACAAGCAAAACACTGTCAACAGAACATAATTCTACATGATTTAGGCAAGTCTGCGAGTGTGATTTGAAAGTATACTTGCCGCCTGTGATGGAATGCCAATTTGTGACCTTTGGCCCGAAACCTTTGAGTAAGGGTGGGGGGGGGGGGGGGGGGGGGGGGGTACCAGAATGTTGGAATAGACACTTTTAATCTGGCTATATAGGGAGCTTGTCCCGAAATATAGTTACCCCTGGTATCAACCATAATGTGATCCCTGAAAGATACTTAGACCGTAATTATTGACTCAGTATTTTTACATTAATACATTATTATACCAAAATTGTTAAATTCAATCAGTTCATATTTACATATTGGAAGATTGAATATTTTATTTTTGTTGTGATGCAATTAGGTGTCAAATAATTATTAATTTTAAATTTCCTGTAATAATGGGCTTATAATAACAACAATTACAAACCTAATGATAATACCGTATCATTATTGTTATAACTATTAATATAATCATCATTATAATAACGTTAATGGTATAGTAGTAATAGCAATGATAATAATAATACTAACTATTTAGGGGCGCTTATATACAAAAAGTATCACATGACGCTTAGTCACAGAATTTGAAGAAAAATATGAAAATACATTAAATTAATGTATTTTCATATTTTTCTTCAAATTAAATTCATAAAATAGGTACATCAATAGAAATAAGTGTCATTTAAATTTGCCAAACTGTATCAATTTTTAAAAGAAAACTGAAGAAATATTTTGTAAATGAATATGTATAATTAATATTATTTTTTTACATAAATGCCTTTTCTGTTTCTTGTCTCTTTGTAATGGATTTGTCCGGTTTAGTTTTGTTTATTGATGCTTTGTGTTATTCTAATCTCTGTATTTTTATCTCGTTTTTAATGAATTTAAGAAACTTTTTATGTAAATTTTATTATCTTTGGGAATAACCCTGATAGGCCATTAGCCTTTGTTTTTTCCCACCACATTATGATTTAAATTGAAGATGTTTCATTTTAACGTTTGTTAATGTATATATGCATATATTGTACCTTTTTTTTAATCAGATGTGTAAATAAAACTTGAACTTGAACTTGAATTTAAGTGATTTTGAAAGTGGCAAGACATGTTTTTTCTCTGATGAGGGAAAGTGGGGTGTCAATGTTCAAAGCAGCACTGCATTATGACTAAGTTCTTGGTAGATGAGAGTCTGTATTTGGGAATAATCATAGTTTATTCAAAGGCTAATACAGCGGGTATAATTTGGAGGGTGCATATTAAGATATTAATTTGCGCTAAATGGTTAGGCCTATATACGTTATAATAAGCAAAATTTATTAAATTTATGGTGAAAATTGTATTGCTTTCTCAAAATGTAGGCCTATAATTATATATAGAAGCAAAAATGTGCGGTTAACACACCCACTTACCATCACCCTCTGTTTGTTTTAATAGTAACTGCATGATTATCAGGCACGTTATTTGTGAAAATTACGTGAATGGTAAATTTTAGC
Organism: Strongylocentrotus purpuratus; assembly: GCF_000002235.5. Classification (NCBI taxonomy): domain Eukaryota; kingdom Metazoa; phylum Echinodermata; class Echinoidea; order Camarodonta; family Strongylocentrotidae; genus Strongylocentrotus; species Strongylocentrotus purpuratus. The sequence continues at coordinate 37,526,899 of NW_022145599.1, forward strand.
ATGGCAGTCATATGGCCCAGATACATATCAATTATAACTCCTGGGACTGAAGATTAGGACTATCCCGTCCGGAAATGATTGTCATTTGTGTTTAGGTGGGTACGTGAGGAAATAACTTAGGATGTGTGGAGGTGTATGTACGTGTGTGTCGGAATAGAAACATCCACCGTCTACCCGCCGCCCCCTCCCCCCCCCCCCCCCCAAAAAAAAAAACCAAACACTCCAAAACAAAAACAAAAAAAAAAAAACGCGTAGGTCCTACGTCTCTTTAAATTGGCTGGTTCAGCCAACCAATTGTTTTTGGGCAGAATAAAGGCCCCCCGCCTCGTGGGATGTCGGTCTAGTAAGTATAATAAGGCCCGCCCCGCCCTCACTATAACCCGCAGGGTCACTTTTTTATTATTTGGATGTCGGTCTCGAGGGCTGTAGCCCAAGGCGGCGGAGCGACTTCCAAAGTGGGGGGGGGGGGGGCACCTTCAAAGGGAGATCTCAAGGCGAAAATATACAGTTTTTTAAACATTATCAAGTTGATTTCAATATTTGTTTCTCTTTAAACAACATAAAGATATTGCTTAAGCATCATACTTTGCAGTTGGGTGGGATGGTCTGAAAATTCATTTGCGAGCGAGAATTTAAAAAAAAAGAAGAGATTTGTGAGGTCGCAGTGTGAAAAATTACACCTTATAAAGAGGAAAACCCCAATCCTAATGGGGTTATAAGCACATTCTCATAAACGGAAGACTGAAAAGACATTACTGTTAAGTTACATAATTATAACATCGATAACTACGAGCAAGCGTGGCGAGCGAGCTTTGGGGGAAAATTGCTCTTAGTCGCTTGAAATTAGGGGCACGTTTAATGATGAGAGTAAAATGGGACACTAATCAAAAGGGTTAAGACACTTATTGAAAAAGAAAAGGATCACGTGTCAAAGTACAAAAGCTAATTATCAGAGGTGAAAATGGGGCACTTCTTACTGAAAAAAGAGGCATGCACCAGGGATGAAAAGGGATTTTATGAGAATGGGAAATGGGCATTTGACGACTGAAAAGAGGCACCCATCAGATTATGATAGGGGCATCTATTAGAAGTGAAAAGGGATAGGTTCCTTATTAGAAAGGAAAAAGGGGCACATATCATTGTTAAAAGGGTAATTATCAGAGGTAAAAAAGGGCACTTATCGCATATGAAAAGGGGTACTGACCATTCATGAAAAGAGGCACTATAATGAGAATGAAAAAGGGACACTAATGATAAAGGTAAATGTGCATTCGTTGAAAGAAAAGGGGCACCGAGCAGATTTTAATAGGGGCATGTATCGGAGGTGAAAGGGGGCTTTTATGAAAATGGGGAAGCAGCTCTTAATAAAAAGAAAAAGAGGCACATGTTAGAAGGAAAATGGGCAATTATTAGGAAGGAAAAGGGGGACGTGTCAAAATAAAAGGGGCATTTATAAGAGATGAAAATAGCACTGATCAGGTGGGAAATGGGCACTTGTCAAAGTAAAACGGGTATCTCTCAGAATTGAATAGGGTCATTTACCCAAGATGAAAAGGGGCATGCACTTATGAGAATGAAAAGGAACTACTTTCATAAATGACATGGGGCGGGCCTTATATGAGAAGGGAAAAGGGCTCTTTTTAAATGGGGGCACTTATCACAAGGAAAAGAGGCACTTATTAAAAAGGATAGGGGACACATGTGAAGGGTTAAAAGGGTAGTTATTAAATTGGGAAGGGGCACTTTTTACATAGGAAAAGGGGAAATTGTCAAAGCAAAAGGGGAACCTCTCAAATTTGAATAGGGCAATTATCAAAGGTGAAGGGGGCCGGGGGCGCTTATCAAAAGTGAAAAGGGCGCTTCTCGTACCTGAAAAGGAGAACTTACTAGAGATTAAAAAGGCACTAATGGAGAGCGGACACTTATTGCATACGAAAATGGGAACTTGTCAAGGGAGTAGGGGTACGTGTAAATACCACACAATCGATGGTAAATTGATATGCTTATAAGATGGGCTGATGGGCTACCTTCATCTCCGATAGAGCCTTCGTTTCAGTATATCAAGCTCGTTCCACATTATATTTTTTGTTGTCATTTAATACTACAAAAATTATTCTCAAAAACGGTTTGAAATTACTTTTGATCTTTTTTTTAAAGGTCTTTCATTTGATATATTTTTGATGTTATTTGGTTTTATTTGGTGTTATTTGATACTTATTTTTAATTGAGCATCCTTCAAGTTTGGTCTTTCGTCTAATATTTAGGTTGCTAGATTCATTCAAACTCGGTACGTTGAGTGTACGACGTTTCTCACGCACTCAATTTCAGGTAATTTCTCAAAATTCTTATTATTATTATTGAAAGATTGGTATATGTTGGATATTGTTGACCATAAGAATGATAATATTTTGTCAATTTTTTAATGTTTCGAATAAGGGCCAAACTAAGCCAGAGTAACTCAGTAAGGCTTAGAAGTTAGAGAGCCAGAGGCTAGAGAGGCTCCATTTCCAGCGAGAGTTTCGGGCCGAAGCCCGAACGCCGCGCCGCGCCGCTTCCATTCCGGTAGCAAACTCAAGCTCCCCGCTAGCCGCTCGGCAGGATCAGGAGCTAGTTCAGAAGTGTGCCCATATTTTGGACCCGTGACGGCCTTTGGTGTAATTCATGGGCGCTTGTTTCTGCATAGCAGAAAAAGAAACATAGATCTAGGTTTATTATAAATTACTCTTATGATTATGAGTAAACTAATGTCATTTTCGTCATATTTAAGGTAGACCTACAAACTGGAAATTTATTCTGAAATGTTTGTTGATTGTTCTATTTTTTGTGTGCAATGCCGTGTGTGCGTCAGTAATGTGTGAAGCACGACATGTCAGTGTGTTATGTAGTATTACGTGATTAAACTTGAGTTGCGCTAAAGTTAGGTAGGGTCTTGGCGCTGGCCCTGTCTCGGCTCACTTAAATTTGAAGCCACTCGAGATCGAGCGGATCGGCCACTGGGAGTTTGTAAACTCATTGTACAGCGCTCAATGCGCAAAGTTCTATGTGAGTCGTGAGCTCTCATGAGAGTTTGCAATGTTTGTTCTGACTTGAACAAATCATAATTAATACAGGTGGTGTACACACAAAAAACTGTTTTTTGCATTATCAATTGTTTATACTTACTTTAATAATAGCGAATAATACTGTAAAACGGCGTGCGCGCAGGGAGTCTGCAAAGTTGGGGAAATACCAGCATGCACCTTAGCATACTAAATACTCGCTTCTGACTCTGAGCTTGTACATTTTGTAGTCTTGACTGGGGAGAAATCCTTTGGAAATAATGAATTGTCAATACTGCTAATATGTAATATTAAGTGGCCATTGAATATGTTTGTTAATATGTGGAATACCAATGTTAGCTAGATCTACTTGCAGTTTGCAGTCTTTTATCTAGAGGGTCATGTTTTTAATCTTATTTTTTCAGTTGTTTTAGGTTGTCAGGATGTCTTTGGCTGATGAACTACTCGCTGATTTGGAGGAGATAGCAGAAGAAGGTTTCATTGATGATGCTGAGAATGAGAAAGATGAGGATGATGTCATCCAGGATGTTACCATGGAGATAGATACAAGAGAATCTTCTATCAAGAGCATAGCCAAGCTTCGTGATAGCCAGAAGGTAAAAAACAACTTTCTTACTTGCTGCAAACAGAGGATATATACATTCATCTTTACCATGCTTTGTTTGAGCTTTACAGAGTACTTATTTTGTTGATCATCTCATACTTTTAGAAAATGTTATTTACTAAATGTTTTTAGATATTTCCTTTGCTTAAGAATCCATTGTTTTCTTATTTACAGTTGCAGAGTGTTTTGACACAGATTAAATTTTACCAGGACAATCCAAGAAAAGGAGAAGGTAAGTTATGTGTTTCCAACAATTTCTCTCAAAATGTATTATCATACAAAATTTGCTTTCCAGTTGAGACATTCTTAAATTAATACCGGGCTCGATACTGAAAGGGGCCTGGGACATATGGCGCCCCAAATCCTAATCAATTAATTAAGAGAATTTGAATTTAAATTCTTCTGTCCATAAAATCAAACAAAGATGTCTCAGGATGATGGTAAAAGGACATGTGTCATATGGGACACATTTAACCCTGTAAGTTGGGGCTTTGATTGGATCGGAAGATCGGAGCGACACCCTCGCACCTGTGGTCGGTATCGGCAAAAATAATCAGCAAAAAAAGTCAGCAATTTTTTTTTTTTTTTTTTTTTTTTTTTTTTTTAATGACGAAAATTTTCAAGTTTTTGGCTATCAAATGCTCAAAAAAATTTCATGGCTGGGATTATTTTGTCATTTGGAGTTGTTGTTAGACCATGTTTGTTGATACTTAGTGCCTTTTCATGACCTTGAAATTAATAATATTGGTCTAAGAGAAGAGGCAAAACATGCAGGCCGCCATCTTGGATTATAATGTAGGCATGCATTCCGATCAGAAAATATTATCCGATCACCCCTGAGCGGCTCAAGATCAGCCCCCGATCCGATGATCGGTTACAGGCCTAGACATTCCATAGAATCGCCCTATTATGAAATTGCAAATTTTAGAAATACTGAAGGCAAAATTTATTTCTTCAGCTTTTCTTTCAAATTTACAATATAAAAAGAGGATTCCTATTTTACCCAAATAGACTGCAATGTATGTAGTGATACATTTCATATTCATGCATTCATTCAATTACAGTGATGGGACCAGTAGAGGCCAATCCAGAGTATCAGTTGATTGTACAGGCTAACAACTTATCAGTGGAGATTGAGAATGAGATCAGTGAGTATACCTGTATCCTATTCCTTTTATATTGTATCATTGTACAAAGTGCCCTACTCTTCAAAGAGCATATACAACATTCATGCACTAAACACTGAATGAGCACTTTGGATCACTCTACAAAAACTTTTCTAATTTTGTAACGTGTATGTCAAGAATAAATTATTTAATTTTATTCCAATTCAGTTTGATGCAGTTGAAATGCCACATGAATGTTTTTCATGAAGGCTGTGATTGAAAGGAAAGTTTCATTTGTGAAGCTTCTGATGCTTCATGTACCTGCTCTTTTTTTTTTTTAATTGCCTGGTCTACTTGATTAGAAACTCAACATTTGTAAGGCCTTTTCCATTAAATATTATGTAGGAGCTATATTAATATAGGTACAATTACATAGTGGTAATGTAATAGTATACTGTCAAACCTGTTTTAGTAACCACCTGTATAGAAACACCACCTTTCTTGTCTCTTTTAGGTGGTCTTAATAAACAGGTTTCACTGTATGTAAGTTCCATTGATGTTATCATCAACGAGATGAAATCTATAAAAAAAGAGTGGGTTAAAAAATTCTAGGTTTTTTTCTTTTTCAAAGTAATTCAGAGGTGTCAGATATGGACATTGGGAAGGTTTTATTTTCTTCCAGTTATGTAATATGGTGTGGCTTACATGACAAAGAGTAATAAATAATAATAATAATAATAATAATAATCTTTTAAAGTCCACTCCAAATTTAATTAAGTTAAAACGAGTTATTTATTAATTATCATGAATATTAATTTATGTACACCATCTCTTTGTTGAATTAATTTTTTAAAGCATGTTTCTTTATGGGGTTTTATATGTGAAGTAAATGTATTACTTCTTGTTTTTGTTCTTTTTTGTGCAGATATTATTCATAAATTTGTCAGAGACCATTATCAGAAGCGCTTTCCAGAGTTGGACTCTCTTGTTCCTAATTCTTTTGAATATCTTAGCACAGTCAAGGTGAGTACTTAGACCATTATCTTGGTATACATAATAATGTTAGTTAGGCTAGTGCATTGATATGTTTGTTGTGTGGGGTTCATCGCGAATCGGAATATCTTTTTTTCTGGCACAGAATAATTAAACCTGAAGGGGTTTGAAAAGTTGTTTTTAATCTCATGATAAAAGAATAAATAAGACTTTAACAAAGGTGAAATGCACCAATTATAATGTACTTGGTGTGATCTGCTTGGCATCATCATTACATCTTAGCTTTAAATGTGAGAGGGTATACTGAGCAAGCTTTGGGAATGTTTTAGGAAGCTGCCCTCAGTTGCTTTTAGGGGCGCATGTGAGCTATCAGAATTAGAAAGCGTTTTCTTTGCTGTCACTTATAAATCAGACCATGTTATAGACTTTTTCATTTTCAAATAATGAGACATGATAATACGTATCAGACAAGATGGATTCAGTAACAAAACAATGTTCATGTTTGTTATTTTGATATCCCTCTTTAGATCTGTCATTTAAAGGATAACATGATCATTTACATTGAGGAGGTGGGGTAGGGGTAAAGTGTGATTTTGTATCACTTACTGTAATTGTTGACATATGTTAATGTGTGATTGAATCAACCAGGAACTTGGAAATGATTTGGAGAGAGCGAAGAATAATGAGAAGCTGCAGGAGATATTGACCAATGCGGTCATCATGATTGTCAGTGTTTCAGCTTCTACTACACAAGGCACACCACTCACTCAACAAGAATTAGCAACAGTCTTTGAGGCAGGTGATATGGTGAGTTAAATAAATGATCTATGTTATGAAGACAGGCCTAGACTCAACTTATAAATAGAACATACTGCTTTGGAGGTGAATGTTTGTTATGATAATATGCATGCAATATTTATTTATTTGAGGGTTTTTGTATTTACTACTGTGTTCTCCTTGTGTCATCCTTTTTTATTTACATTCAAGCTGAAATAAAGTGGTGTTAGAGTTGTTTGATTGATATTATTCAAATTTGGCTTAGAGTAACAGTAGTATATTTTATTACCTGATGTTGTTATAGTGGATAAGTCACCCAACTGCAAATAACAAGGTACGGGGTTCAAGTCCTGCCGCGGCACTAATGTCCTTTGTCAAGACGTTAATCTACATTTGCCACTCTCCACCCAGATGTAAATGGGTACCTTATATGCTTGAGCACTAGTTACTTTGGCAGCTCGGCTATGACCAGGGTAATATGTGTAAAGCACCATGAGCGTCAGAGCCTGACGGACACCAGCGCTATAAATAAATAACCATATTATTATAATTTATAAGTCTACCACTCTTGATTTACTTCAGGAAAGGGTGTTTTTTTTTAGATCATACATATCTGTTTATAGGCTTTATTTCTGAGAAACATTCCCTGAAAGCCTTAACAAGTTTGCTTCAAACTCCCTCCTGGTGTTGTAACCTGAAGGCCTGCTGTTCAGTTGTAAATTGAACATCTTGCCAATGATAACTAGACCAAATAAAAACTTTAGGAAACTTAGCAATCAGAAGAAGTGGCCTTTTCAAATTAATCTCATTCAATGACAAATACTAGATCATGTGTGGCACCAATGAAAATATATCATTCCTTCAACTTTTTACCAAAACTTGCCCCACCCCCACCCCCTTAAATGTAATTCATACATTGTGGAGTAAGTTGTGAAGGGCTTTGTAAATGCAAGAAAAAATGCACTATACTCAATTACTAATGACTAAATACCCTGTGGATTGAATTGGATGAGGATGTGTCTTAATCAATAACAATATACATGTACTTGGTCATTCTTGTGAATCTCTGGTTTTCAGCTGGTGAATCATACTTGGTATACACTGTAGTTGGTATAGATATTACCGTCTGTGAACATGGCTATTTGTCACTTTCATCATGTCACTTTGTTATCCCTTTTTCATGTGTTCTTTGTCATAACAGTCTAATGGACATTTATATTTTGCTACATATTTGATTTTGTTACAGGCCTTTGACTTGAAGCAAGCAAAGACAGACATCTTCACCTATGTGGAATCGAGGATGTCATTTATTGCTCCCAATCTTTCTATTATTGTTGGTGCCTCAACTGCTGCTAAACTAATGGGTAAGTTAATTGATGTTGGATTGATTCTTTAATTAAAACATTGAATTGATGGCTGATTGATGATTTATATGAATCAAGATTCGCTGCTATAATGCCGAATTGCATATGATTTATGTATAGGAAAATATTCAAAGATATTACAAAAGCACATCAAAATTCAAAATTTGAATAAATCAAATACAGAGATGCTGGTGAGGTGCTGTTTTTTCATGACTTGCTTGAATGCATTGCGCAAGAGCTCAGATTTTTTGTTCAAAATCACTAAAGCCTTCTTTTTTTGGCGCTCACTATCGCCCCTGATTAAGAAGCAAATTACTAGCTAAGGTTAGCTGTCGAGTACATGTAGGTAGTTTAGAAACGGGTTACTCAGGCAGGCAGTGTTGGGAGGAATCAATCATTTATATGTTTATCTGAAGAAGAGAAGTGTTCTATCTCTCTTCTGTGATCAGGTGTTGCTGGTGGCCTTACCAATCTGTCCAAGATGCCTTCATGTAATGTGTTAGTCCTAGGCTCTCAACGCAAGATGCTCTCTGGATTCTCTAGTTCTGCTGTTTTACCACATACTGGCTACATCTATTACAGTGACATTGTTCAAGCAACACCACAGGTTAGTTTCACTGCTCTTAAAAGTTTTCACTGAAGACTGAGAGGTCCTGTTGTACAGAATTCATGATATTGAAATACCTGTTAGCGATGATTTTTATGCCTCCGCCACCGAAGGTGGTGCCGGAGGCATCATGTTTTCGGGTTGTCCGTCCGTACGTCCGTCCGTACGTCCGTACGTCCGTCCGTCCGTCCCGTTTAAACCGTTATCACAATATCTCAAGAACCATTTAAGATTTAAACTTAAGACTCGGGAATAGTATTTATCACCATAGGAAGACGATCTGATTAGATTTTGGAGTACGTAGGTCAAAGGTCACAGGTCACAGAGGTCAACTTATGAAATTCCTTGTATTGAGTTTGTTAGCGCGATATCTCAAGAACCATTTGAGATTTAAACTTCAAACTTAAGGATAGTATGTATCACCATAGGAAGACGATCTGATTAGATTTTGGAGCATGTTTGTCAAAGGTCAAGGGTCACAGAGGTCAACTTATGAAATTCCATACATTGAGATTGTTATCATGATATCTCAAGAACCACTGGAGATTTAAACTTCAAACTTAGTGATAGTGTGTATCACTATAGGAAAACAATCTGATTAGATTTTGGAGCACGTATGTCAAAGGTCAAGGGTCACAGAGGTCAACTTATGAAATTCCATACATTGAGATTGTTATCATGATATCTCAAGAACCACTGGAGATTTAAACTTCAAACTTAGTGATAGTGTGTATCACCATAGGAAGACGATCTGATTAGATTTTGGAGCACGTAGGTCAAAGGTCAAAGGCCACAGCGCACATTATGAATGCAAAAACAGCTTGTGATCGCGTTATCTCAAGAACCGATTGATGGATTCATGCCAAAATTAGGTCATGTTTGTTACTTGCAGAGCCAATGAACTGAGTAGATTCTTGGTTCATAAGGTCAAAGGTCAAAGGTCATGGGCCCATTATGTATGCAAAAATAGCTTGTGAACGCATTCTCATTAGAACTGACAGATGGATTACTATTTAACTCAGAACATCTTGCAGAGCCAATGAACTGAGTAGATTTTATGGTCATGAGGTCAAAGATCAAAGGGTCATATATGTATATGAGAAATTGCTTGTAATCACAATATTCTGAGAACCTGTCAATGGATTACCATTGAACGTGAATTCAATTTTTTTTTTCTGTTTTGGTTTGTAAAATTGCTCTTTAACGGAGGCATCATTTTCGACTGCGCGCAGTCGAATTCCATCTAGTTTTTTTCTGTCACTAAAAAATCAGACCATGTTATAGACCTTTTCATTTTCAAATGATGAGACATGATAATACATATCAGACAAGATGGATTCAGTAACAAAACAATTGTCATTTTTGTTATGTTGATATCCCTCTTTAGATCTATCATTTTAAGGATGACATGATCATGTTTACTACAAAACATGATTTAACTGTCCATAAAGTGATGTGTCATCATGTGCGCATAGAATCCTGCCACAAATCACCAAATCAAGAAAGGGTCAAGAAAGGTACTTTTTTAAAGACCTATATCTTGTATTCTGTTGTTGTTCTTTCTTCAGATACAGCTGTCCTAGTTTAGTAAAATTGCATTTTTAAAATCTTTATATCATATAATATGTGTAGAGGTATTATGTGTTGCTACATTGAAGAATGCTAACTGATAATGATTTCTGATTGATATGCGTAGGAAATGAGAAGACAAGCTGCTCGTCTGGTATCAGCCAAGTGTACTCTAGCTTCTAGGATCGATAGTTTCCATGAGAGCCCTATAGGTACTATGGGATTGAATCTCAGAGCTGAGATTGAAAGAAAACTTGCCAAGATGCAGGAACCTCCACCACCAAAACAAAGCAAGGCACTACCTCTACCTCTTGATCAACCCAGGAAAAAACGAGGAGGAAGAAGGTATGTATTAAAGGGATCCGGTAACTTTGTCTTAAAGGTAAAGACCAGTAATGGTCATGCGATTGCATTGTGAAAGAAACGTTGTGGAATCGATCAGAAAAGGTTGATCATCTAGCATCTAGCATCTGCAAGGTTCTGGAATCATCAAAATGATAAGAAATTTGGCCCATTCTTCGTAAAGTTACAAGCACTATACACAGAAAGATGTATATGGGACTACCCTATCTCTCTCACACGACCATGAGAGAGATAAATTTACCAAATATATGAATTAGTAGGCGGTTTCCCGGCAAATTTTTTATCATCATGTATTAGTCAAAACATATTCTTTCACATGATTGGTAATGAGAGCTTCCATTTCATTTTTTGAAATTGGGGCGTTACCAATACTGGGCTTTACCTTTAAATCCTTAAAAAAATCCTTGATTTAGCTCATGCTGCAATGATAATTATAAAAATTTCGGTCAGTCAGGAACTCCATGATTTTTACAGGCCGATCGCCTGTCTGATTATCAGGATATTTATGATTGAAAATCGAAATCAAATTTTGCGTTTGCCAAACGTTTTTCATAACACTACAGTCTATTGTGGAAAACGAGTATGGTAACACCGGTCACTGAAAGCTTTTTGAGGCACTTCTGGATCATTTTGAACCGCAATTTTTTCTAGGGCTTCAATATAACACCATATCACAGACACTGATAACGCGTAGGGCCGTGCATCTGAGATTTAACATTGTTAAACGATCCCTTTAAGAGGTTTAAATCAAGCCACTAAGTAATATTAGAAACTGCTGGTTTAGAACACACAAAGCGTTTTGAATCATGGTTTCGCCCACATCAGAGTTTCAGAAATCTAATGATGACAACTGCGATGACAAACTTCTGTATCTAATCAATGATCTTCATTGTTATTTTATAATTCTGACTTTATCTTCACATAAAGTAATATACATGTATAAACACACCCATAAATGTATGGTATGGTAGCACAACTATCTCTGATTTTAATAAAGGTATACAATTAATCTATACAATTTTGCTAATTCTAACGTATAACAAATGCTGTGAATATGATATGGTATGGTAGGAATATGTGTTTCCATTTTTGAATTGATGCAAACACATGTTATAGATAATACTATGATGATAAAAAGAAATATGATAGTGATATTAATATATTCTTCATCTTTCACAAAGCATTATATGAAGACCATTTATACTTACTAATGCAGATTGAGGAAGATGAAAGACAAGCTTGGTATGACAGAGATGAGGAAACAAGCGAATAGGATGAACTTTGCAGAGATTGAAGAGGATGCTTATCAAGAGGACTTGGGATTCTCTCTTGGACAGATTGGCAAGGGAGGATCAGGAAGGGTACGAGCTGCACAGGTCGACAACAAAACACAGGTCAAAATATCCAAGAGTTTGCAGGTGAGTTCAGAGAGATAAAGAGGAAAGGGAGAGAGAGAGAGAGAGAGAGAGAGAGAGAGGGGGAGGGAGGAAGGGTGGGATGGAGGGTGGAGTGTGGGAGGGAGAGAGAGAGGGGGGGGGGGGGAGGGAGAGAGAAGGGATGGAGGGAGGGGAAGAGAGAGAGAGAGAGAGAGGGGGGGTGCAAAACTGGCTGTATGCATGCATACTTAAAAGAGCCATCCATGCAAGGACTAATAAGAAGTTCTTATCCAGTGCTTTTTCAGTTTTGACCATTAAAATATTTTTTATCATAAAAGATGCATATTTTTCAGAATGTGGCTCCTTGTTTCAGTTTTATTTACTCACCATCGGTCCCTATGACATGTTTTGTTTTCCTTTTAAGCATCATGATCCACCTGGAATCCTCAACTCTGACTTCCTTCTTTACATGAAACCTAAAATTATTTATTAAGCATGAACATGACCAAAATTTAGTTATCAAAGTTGTCAAATTGAATAAAGTTTATGTCAAATATCTGTAACATATATTTACTTATGATTTTTATTTTTCTTGAACAGAGACAACTACATCGTCAGCAGATGCATGGTGGGAGATCAACGGTGAGAGGAAGAGAGACATCTGGTACATCATCCAGCATAGCCTTTACCCCATTACAGGTTAGCAATCCTTTTATTGTCTAAACATAATACTTATTTACTAGTCATTGACAATGATGTATTTGTCGCCCAAAATGGTGAGTTCCACACTGCTCTTCTGTACTCCGCCAATAGTGGTACATATTACCTTCAATTGAAGAGAGTTGATCTTCAGAATTCTCTGCAGTAAAACCACAATCGTGATTCAGATACCTGTCATTGGTTGGGGTAATCATAACAAAGTAGGCAATCTTGTATACCTGCTAGTAGATGCTATTAATATTATCAGGTCCATTTTAGATCCTTTGTGATGTTCTAGTCTGGAATGTGATGGAATCAATATTATCAGTTCCATTTTAGATCCTTTGCGGTGGTCAAGTCTGGAATGTGATGGTAATGTCGAAAGCATTCAGAATACCTATGTGAAATTTCTTTGAGTGAGTTTTGGGACAATACAAGTAATCTTGAAATACAATTTTTAAATGTGAAGACTTTTTTCAATACTTGGCAAGTTGAGACAAAAACATGTGCGTAAATGTGTTCACAATATAACAGTGTCCTGTGTAAATGTATCCTACCATTTCACAAAGTTTATTTCTACTAAAAGTCAGCAAAGTAAAGCAAGTACAGAATATTTTTCAAATTTCATTCAGCTTACTTTTCAAAAATGCTTTTTTTCCCCCTTTTTTTTCTTCTTATACAGGGTCTGGAGATTGTAAACCCACATGCAAACGATTTCAAAGCTCAGGAAGCGAATGATCGCTATTTCTCAACAATATCGGGGTTCCAGAAAGTGAAAGATGATGCTGGAGTAAACTGACCTTTACATATCAACAATGTGTGGGTCAAAGAAAGTAGTAGCAATGTAAACAAATCTTTACATATCTACAATGTGTGGGTCCAAGAAAGTAAAAGCAATGTAAACAAATCTTTACATATCTACAATGTGTGGTTTCGAAGAAAGTAAAAGCAATGTAAACAAATCTTTGCATATCTACAATGTGTGGTTTCGAAGAAAGTAAAAGCAATGTAAACAAATCTTTACATATCAACAATGTGTGGGACCAAGAAAGTAAAAGCAATGTGAACACATCTTTGTTTTTACCAATATATTGGTCGTAAAAGGTCAAAGCAAACTGACCACATTTTAAATTCTCAACGTGGTAAGTAAAAACCACATTTTTATTTATTCTTTACATCTTTATTTTTAACAACATATGGGTTGTAGAAATTCAAATCAAAATGACCATATTTTAACTTCTTCTTAACATGGTTCTTGAAAGTAAAAACCACATCTTTATTTACTCTTTGTATTCCTGAAAGTAAAAAACATTGCATAACAGAGAACATGAAACTGTGTAGTATTACGTTGTATTATAGATGTCAAAGAAATGCTGAACAGGTTTTCCAAGAGTTGGCTTGAATGAGAAGGCCACAATATTTTACTAGTTCACTTAGCAATACTTACATGTATCTTTGCTATGATAAGCTAGAATTCATAGATAGAGCCGAGTTCTGACCATTGTGCGGGCAACAATGCAGAACTCTATACATGCTTCAGTTTACAGGATCGGATGCGAGAATTTCAGGATTCCTGCTGGTTGGAGAAAAAATCCTGATGAAAAATGTTTTTTTCTTTGAATTTGGTTTTTAGTATATGTGTGACTTGCTAGAGGGATGGTACAAGTGGTACCCTATGGGGACAAAATCCAGATGTTATTTTTGTTAGAAGGTTCAGAGGCAAATTTAGAAAGAAAATGTTTAACAAAACCTGAACCCCACCATATGTATAATGCCATACCACGTGTCAAACAAAGACCTTATCGCTTGCTCTTATTTGCCATTATCCATTACCAACTTAGGAAGTGTATGTACAAAGTCTTCTCATCGCAACCACTTTTTCCAGTTACCGCAAAACTTGGTTCAAAGATTTCCTGGGTAATTAGGCTGTTATGCTACTGTCAAAGGTCAAAGTTGAAGGAAATCATAGGTCAACTAATGCTGACAAGTATAAAAGCATCAGTCATGAAAAGTTGACCTCCAATATGTATCATGAGTCATTGCATTTTGGGAACTTTCATGATATGGTAATGTGAAAGATTAAAGGTTAAAGGTCACTTAATGTGTTGAAAGGTAATAAGACATTTCCGGTAGGCATGTCAATGTCTCTGTCTGTAGCACACTTCCAATTACACTGTAAAGCTAAGAGTTTTGTTTTTGACGGTTCATGTGAATATTTTGTAATAAATACAGACATCTGAATCTGCTTGTGGTCTCTTTTCTTCATTACACACACTGAGTGAATAATTCATATAATGTACCTGAGGGCAAGCAGCCTAACATCATTCTCTGCTCCTAGTTCTTTGATAACAAGCTCCTTCAAGTTTTAAGAAAAGACAAGAACAAAAATAATTTTGCATTACTAATAATATACCTGATTCCTTTGATTGGCGTCTACTTCCTAATATGTATGTGTGTATTTTAAATTACATTATTACAAACGGTTGCTTTCATGTTGAGCTGATCTAGAAGTACAGAATGATTCTATACAGGTTGCACTGTACCATGTAGTCAAGATTTGCCAGTACCTGTATGGGATTTAATTTTTTTTTAATTGTAATGAAGAACAAGTCTAATCGATTTAAGTTAGTACTGTAATCAGACTTGCAGAAATATTTTTGAAAAAGATTTGATAAAATGAAATGAAAAATGTATGACTTTTTTAAAATTATAAAAGATACACAATGGTAACTTTATGAATTCCTTAGCTGTTAGCTCTATCTTTGTTTTGTACTGAGAGATGTCCCTCATCTTGGTGGCTGAAAAGGAAATTAAGGAATACATTTATTTAATGATGGGAGGATTAATTTGTTACTGTGTGTCTAGGTTTCTTCATTACTGAGCGAGTACCTTGCTATCTGTCACCTACATGCGCGCCAGAAGCAGTTTGGGATTGGGGGGGGGGGGGGGCAAACATTCCAGGGGGCTCACCTTCCAGGGGCAGTGACGTAATGAGCAAAAACATTTGGAAGGGGGGGGGGGAAGAAAAATCTGCATAAACCACCACTCTTGCACGTTACAACTAGTGAGGTCAACGGGAATTGACTCTTCCAATGTTGTTATTGATGCAAATGTCGGAAATGAAACATTACAGCATGTATGTCACTGGAATGCTCGCTCAGTGAGACATAAATCTCTTCTTCTTCAAGACTATGTCATCACCAACGAAGTTGATGTAATGTTTGTCACAGAGACATGGCTGACTGAAAATGATGACGCTGTAATTGCTGAGGTAACACCACCTGGTTATACTTTCACCAATGTTCCACGCACTGGCGGTCGTGGCGGAGGTGTTGGTGCTCTGGTCAGGTCTGATCTGAAACTACATCAAGTGACTATTGATCCTCATTTTACAACATTTGAGCACTGCATTATTACAGACAAAGCTCGTTCGGTGAACTATGTTGCTGTGTACCGTCCACCACCATCCAGCACGAATGGTCTGAAAACATCTACGTTCCTCGAAGAATTTGACAGCTTCATCGATGACATGAATCAGACTCCTGGGAAGCTACTGCTTTTAGGTGATTTGAATGTCCATTATGACTGTCCCGAGAGACCTGATGTCGCACGCGTTGTAGATACGCTGAAATCCGCAGGACTCAAGCAGTACATATCAAAGCCAACTCATCGACACGGCCATACATTGGATGTAGTGATTGCGAGGGAAGATGAGAATCTTCTCTGTTCCATACGTACAGATCCGAGCCTCATGTCCGACCATGTAGCCGTGAGCTGCATGATCCGTGGTGAAAGACCATCTACAGATGAACGGCCACAGGAATATCGCAAATTCAGCAACATTGATCACACGTTGTTTGCCGATGATCTTGCCAGTTTCCTTGACAATCAACCCTTGGCAGAGGATGTAAACAGTTGCGTGCTCAATCTTGACAGAGACATGGAGTGTGTCCTGGATATCCATGCGCCTGTATGTCTCCGCACCACGCAAGTTCGTCACAGGCCAAAGTGGTACAACGAAGAAGTTGATGCTGCAAGACGTGAACGCAGAAGACAGGAGCGGAAATGGCGTAAATCCCTTAAAGTCAATCCCGATAGCGATCGATCGGCCTACTGTGAAGCTAAAGCTGCTGCAGCTGAAGCTCTGTCAAGGGCTAAACGGTTCTACTACAATGACCTGTTTTCTGAAAGTACTCCAAAGGACATGTATAGAGAACTGAAGCATCTTCTGAATAAGAGTAAACGATTTCTCCCAGATGCTGATTCATCAGTTGAGCTTGCCTCTACATTCTGCACATTCTTCAGTGAGAAGATCAGAGACTTGCGGAGATGTATAGATGACTTAAACGTTGACGAATTGGACAATCCAAATGGTATGGCAATCTCAGCCCCTTCATTCGTGGAGTTCCAGTTGGTCACATCAGAGGAGGTTCAGAGGCTGATCAAACGCTCACCCAACAAGACATGTCCTTTGGATCCTCTTCCAACGTGGCTCCTGAAGCGTCACCTTCCTGTTTTGCTGCCAAAGCTGACGCATATCATCAACGCATCGTTGGCATCAGGCGATTTTCCATCATCTCTAGGTGTTGCATCTGTGACACCAGTCTTGAAGAAGCCAGGACTTGACAAAGAAAGAATGAAAAACTACAGGCCCATTTCGAACATAAGGTTTGTAGCCAAGCTTATGGAAAGAGTCGTCTCATCACAGTTAGCCAACTACTTGGAAGACAACAGCCTTGGTGATCCTAAACAGTCTGCATATAGGAAAAATCACAGTACTGAGACTGCATTGGTGAGTCTTCAGAATGATATCCTATGTGCTCTGGATGATCGGAAATGCGTCATTCTACTGTCGCTAGATATGTCATCTGCATTTGACACTCTTGACCACACGATCTTGCTGACAAGGCTTCGGGATGAATATGGTGTCTCTGGCACAGCACTGCACTGGTTTAGATCATACCTGAGCAACCGACTATCACATGTGCGAATCAGAGGAGTGAAATCACTAGACACCAGGTTGGAGTTCGGTGTCCCGCAAGGATCGGTGATGGGTCCGCTGCTCTTTACGCTCTACTCGAAACCTGTATCTGATATCCTTTACAGTCATGGCATAGGCTATCATGTATACGCCGACGATATACAGGTGTATATACAATGCGACCCTTCTAGCCAGGACTCTGTTGATCATATGCTGCATGCAGACTACGGGATGCAATGAGAGATGTCTACAGGTGGATGACATCCAACAAATTGAAACTTAATCAAGACAAAACTGAGTTAGTAGTCTTTGCTTCGAAAGTCCATCAACGATTGCTCCAGAACTTCACTCTAACTCTTCATGATGGGACTGTGATTAAACCGTCAAAGAAGCTGCGTATTCTTGGCGTCGTCTTTGACAACCTCATGCTGCCAGATGTTCACGTCTCAAATGTAGTCAGGACTGTCAAATATCATATCCGGAACTTATGCAGGATTAGAAAATATCTTGACGAAAGTACCACTCATGCTGCAGTCCGTGCCTTAGTTTTATCTCGTCTTGATTACTGTAACAGTTTGTTGAGTGGCACAACAGCAAAGAACATTCACCGTCTTCAGCTTCTCCAGAACCAGTCTGCACGCCTCATCTTCAAACAACCAAAGAGCACACACACCACGCCCTTGTTGAACTCTCTGCATTGGCTTCCTATTCAACAGCGAGTGCTCTTCAAGACCTCCACCCTTGTCTTTAAGTCGTTACACTATCTCTCTCCCTCATATCTTACTGATCTCGTTCATGTTAGGCACTCCAGTTACAACCTAAGATCCAACACTCGTACAGTTTTAGATACCCCAAGGTGTTGAACCAATGCTGGTAAGCGGGCATTCATAGCCACTGCTCCAAAATCATGGAACAATCTCCCCAATTTTGTACAAACTGCTGATTCTCTAATGACTTTCAAAAAACACCTCAAAACACACTTGTTTAACTAATGCCCGCTTACCAGCACTTGTTCTTGCTCTTCTATTACCTGTCTTACCCTTTATTTTGTTCATTCCTATATTGTTACATACATGTCTGTTGTTAAGCATCTTTCTATTTTGTTAATTGTTCATTGTATATGTTAATTAAGCGCTTTGTATCTACTTGTAGAAAAGGCGCTATACAAATGTTCATTATTATTATTATTATTATTACATGCAGGCCCTGTGGAAAGTTTTTCAAAGTGGAGTATTAACGATCAGGTAGAGCGTAAATTGGCTTTGGATCCAGGGCCTGATCGAGCCTCGGCTTGGGGTCAAGGGGCTGAGCCCCCGGAAGCTCAGGGCTTTTAGGCATTAAATTACGGTCAGATAAGCATATTTAGATACCTTATTTGTGACACTGGCAGGTCCCTTATTGGTGGAGAGTCCAGGGAGCAGAGCCCCTGGAAATTCAGAGGTTTTAATATTAAACTATGGTCAGATGAGCATCCAGGGGCCGCCTTAGGGCCCTTAGTGGGGTCCAGGGGACAGAGCCCCCGGAAGCCTAGGGGTTTTAGGTATTTAAATACGGCCAGATGAGCATCCAGGGGCCCGCCTTAGGGCCCTTGGTGGGGTCCAGGGGGTAGAGCGCCCGGAAGCTCTGGGGTTTTAGGCATTTAATTACGGTCAGATGAGCATATTTTGATACCACATTTGTGACATTGGCAGGTCACTTATTTTTTCTCTCCCTCTTTCTCTCTCACTCACTCTTTAATTATCTCTCTATCCTTTTCCTCATCCTCCTATACTCCCCTCGCTCTCTTTCTCCTAATACCTGCCCCCCCCCTCTCTCTCTCTCTCTCCCTCTTTCTCATCTCACCGCTTTCTCTCACTCACTCCTTTTCAATATATTTCTATTACCCCCTCACTATCTCTTTCGCGCCCTTCTCTTTTTCTAATTCCTTCATTCTCTACTTTGTCTCACCGTTTATAGTTTTCTGTCTTTGTCTCTATCGTCTCCCTATTTTTTTTCTCTCTCTCTCTTCCAAATTTCTTAACCCCCCCCCCCCCCTCCTAACCTTATCCCCATCTGACCATATCCTCTAAACATTAACAAATAATAATAGTTCCCTAAAAATAATACGGACGGATCGCTGTATTCAGAGCCATTAATTTAATAGTTCTATCCTTTTTACAGGTCCAGAAATTATGATAATATAAGGCCTTAACAAACCGTACATTCTTTTAGAATAATATGTGATTCATTACATTTTAGTTTAGACGATTTTGATTATTATGGATGCTATTTCTTATAATTCTATGCACGTAATATGAATACATTGTATTTGGATACTCAACTCGTCCTACGTAAATAGAAAACGAAAAAGATACAACAAAAATAACCAAAGAGAATGTCGACATTACGGTAAAAGACGAGCCGCTTAATGAATCTTCAACCAAAAATATGGGTTCTTGATCGATTTACAAATTTGTTCGTTTCTGAACGGCTGTCAATGACACGTCGCGAAATCGCAAGTTTTGCCAGACGGGGTCCAAAAATCCAATAAAAGATTGCTAAGAATCGTGATTTAATCGTATAAAATTTCATAGTTCACTTGTTCAAAGAGTACCCAAAGTACCAAATGTCCTCTAATGGAAAACAAATGCGGCATGCAGACTCCCTGTTTTTGGTCTTGTAGCAGATGCCAGCCGATGAAGAATAACATTGATTACCTTGGTAACGGCATTATTGTTTATCCTAGTGATTGGCATCCTGAGGATGCAAAGATTAGTCAACGTTGCAAAGTTGCCAAACTACTTTGTAAGAATGAATTATTTCATAAAAGCTTTTCCGTCCGTCCCCTCCTGTTTCCACCTCACACAGTATCTCTCTCTCTCTATCTAGCTTTCTCTCTCACTCACTCTTTATCTCTCTATCCTTTTCCTCGTCCTACTCCCCTCGCTCTCTTTCTCCATACCTTTTTTCCCCTCTCTCTCTCTCTCTCTCTCCCTCTTTCTCATCTCACCGCTCTCTCTCACTCTCTCCTTTTCAATATATTTCTATTACCCCCTCACTATCTCTTTCGCGCCCTTCTCTTTTTCTCATCCCTTCATTCTCTACTTTGTCTCACCGTTTATAGTTCTCTGTCTTTGTCTCTATCGTCTCCCTATTTTTCTTTCTTTTTCTCTCCCTCTCTCTTCCAAATTTCTTAAACCCCCCCCCCCCCCCCACCACCCCCCTCCTCCCAACCTCATCCTCATCTGACCAGGCGCGCCAGAAGCAGTTTGGGATTGGGGGGGGGGGCAAACATTCCAGGGGCTCACCTTCCAGGGGCAGTGACGTATTGAGCAAAAACGTTTGGAAGGGGGGGACAGAAGAAAAATCTGCTTAAACCACCACTCTTACACATTATATGCAGGCCCCGCGGAACGTTTTACAAAGTGGCGTATTAACGATCAGGTAGAGCGTAAATTGGCGTTGGGTCCAGGGCCTGAGCCCCCGGAAGCTCAGGGTTTTTAGGCATTAAATTACGGTCAGATAAGCATATTTAGAAACCTAATTTGTGACACTGGTAGGTCCCTTATTGGCGGAGAGTCCAGGGAGCAGAGCCCCCGGAAGCTCAGGGTTTAAGGTATTTAATTACGGTTAGATAAGCATCCAGGAGCCCTCTTTAAGGCCATTAATGTGGTCAAGGGGGCAGAGTTCCCGGAAGTTCAAAGGTTTTAATATTTAACTATGGTCAGATGAGCATCCAAGGGCCTGCCTTAGGGCCCTTGGTGGGGTCCAGGGGGCAGAGGCCCCGGAAGCTCAGGGGTTTTAGATATTTAATTACGGTCAGATGAGCACCCAGGGGACCGCCTTAGGACCCTTGGTGGGGTCCGGAAGCTCTGGGGTTTTAGGCATTTAATTACGGTCAGATGAGCATATTTTGATACCACATTTGTGACATTGGCAGGTCTCTATTTCTTTCTTTTTCTCTGTAATATACTTTTTCAAAAAGTGAGAGGGGTTTTGCAAACCATAACATAAAGGCTTCTAAATAAGCATATTTTTTCGCCCGACTGTAAATTTGGGAATTTCTAATTTTCCAACAAACGCATAAAAAGGAATGACCCCCCCCCCCCCCCCATCAGCAGGGCCGTAGCCAGAGTTTGATGTTTGGGGGGGGGGGGCACATACATGTTATTGATCGACGTCCTGGGGAGGGGTCTCAAAAAGTTCAACCGTGCCTTCCCCCCCCCCCCCCCCCCCCCCCGTGGCTACGAACCTGCCCATCAGTACGCTAGTGTTCAGGGGCTCATGTCTTCTCACCCCTATAGCAAAAAACAGACACGCTTTCCCATTCTCTCACAATATGTCCACGATATGCGCGTATCGATATTATGAAAACCTCCACTGATTAATATAGGTGGCATGCGCAATGTTTAGGAAATTTAATTCCTGTTAACTTTCCTTTTCTTTGAATAGAATTTTACATGTGATTTAATTGAAGTTTTTATTACTGTTATGTTCCGTTGGGGTTAAAAATACAAACCATCTTTACTCCTTTACTGTTTTTTTTTGGGGGGGAGGGGGCGTTTTGGGGGGATAAAAATGCGTTTTGCCCCCCACCTTTTTGGTTGGGGGGCAACTGCCCCCTGCCCCCCCCCCCCCCACTTCCGGCGCCTATGGTCACCTAGATGAAAGATATTTGATTGTGTGTGTGAGAGAGAGAGAGAGAGAGAGAGAGAGAGAGAGAGAGAGAGAGGGAGACAATCTTTGTTTATATTACTATTATTCTATTACATTTTATTCAGAGAGATAAAGATCAACTAATCACACATTAGTTAATTGTTGGGGGAAAATGACTGATGTATGAAATTCATGTATATATGAGGATGGGAGGAGATCGAGAGGTGTAGTCTTGATCCCTCTATCATTGAACCCCCCCCCCCCTTCTCACAAAGTTATGACCTAGCTACCCTGCTTATATTTACACAAATTGATGTTTATATATTCCAAATTTTAGATCACTTCATGTATTTTGTTGCTTGATCAATAATGCACCCTCCCCCCCCCCCCCTTCAACGAGGTGAATTTGGGGGCAAGTCCCTTCAGTGGCATTACCTATCCCCCTCCCTTCTTTTCTCTCTCTTATTTCGTCTGTTTTTTCTCAATCTTAATTTAAATTTCACCAGGCATTGGATGGGGAAGGGGGCACATGTTCTTGTTAATTGATATACCATATAAAGAGTACACACATACAATACACTCGACACTGGGGTTGGTGGGCTGCAGTCCTCCATCCAATTTTCACCCCGAATAAAAAGGAAAAAAAAAGATATAGAGTGAATTGTTTAATTTTTTTTATTTTTCCTACCTTTAATTGGGCCACCCCTTATGTAATAATGACATTGGTTTCATCAAATCAGTGAAACTATTATTTTGGTAAGTAATTGGAAGGCCTAATGATAAATAACTGGATACACATATGTATTTTTTTCCTCCTGTTTTCCTTAAAAAAGAAATCTACAGGGTTTATATGATTCATACCAAAATCTTCAAGAATCAAGGGCCTTTAGGCTTCTCATGTTTATGTAGCCTACTCTTTACAGACAGGCCTATAATGCTATAAGCCTGTGCAAAAAACACAAACAAAAGACTATATAGGCCTACCTCTTTTATGGTTGAATTTTCTTAGGATCTCCGCCAGTACTGTGTACATCATTATGGATAAAAAAAAATTCTATCACAATTTTCTTAGGTGGGGAGATTATGGGATCGCTAATCAGGGCTCAAAAAATCCTAAGGCCCTCCCCCCCCCCCCCCCCCCCGTCCAAAAAAAAAAATTGATTATGAACAAAGCAAAGTATGAAAATGAATGCAAGAATCCCAGTAGTACCCCCCCCCCCCCCCCCACCCCCGAAGAAAAAAAAAGCTTTCACCCGCCCCACCCCCGAAAAAAAAAAACTTAGACGCGCGGACCCCGTCGATTCCCCGCGCCGCGTCCATTTACGTACATACATATACATGGAGCTGAGCTAGAGCAGGGAGCTAGCTAGGTGAGACAAGTGCGTGTAATTATGTATATGTATCTCGGACAAAGACCTTTAGTAGACATCTTACTCTGACTTACTTCCGTAGTACGCTCGGCAGGCGAGGCGGAGGTTGACGTGTAACAAACGGTCCCGGAAAGTAAAAATATGTCTCATTTTCCTATACATGTATTTCATACCTTACTATATCCTTTAATAATCTGATTTTTTTTTGCACAAAAGCAATGAAGGAGAGTTCGAAAAACATGTTAAAACCTTTTACAATGATTATAAGATTGATGAAAGCTAGTATATACCCTGGCATTCCTTGAAATTATGTAAAATGTGAATAACATACAATTTGAAGAATGATTCCCGTATAAATCCTAGGGACTATATGACTCCATGAGGCTGCCATAATTAGCTTACACGTGAAAACAAGATTTTAAAATTAATTATATGTCCCCTTTTGTTTCATGAAAACTATGTAAAATGTGACTCGATCTCATGACATTTTAGACTCTGGGAAAGGATAAAATGAAGACTCAACTTTTGAAGAAATCCCCCCCCCCCCCCCATCATAAACATATATGCTTTTCCAGACCCCTATAGACTCTAAAAGTGAAAACAGTAAAATTTATCATAATTTCCATCATCCATAAATATTTCTTTGACTTTTCTTAAAATGTCAAGATCATTCATAAATGGTATTACTGAGGCTCAGACCCCGCTAAATCTCAGGGAATACATAATTGTATTGAATGTTTACCACAAAAGGGGCAACCCCCCCCCCCCCCCCCCCCCTCCCCCAACTGCCATTGTACAAATCTCGGTTGTACCGTGTACGAGAGCTCACTGTGGTATACCCATACCACAGTATGCTCACGTGCTTAGTTTCGGAACTGTGCACTCTTCGCTGATTAAACTCTTTGGCTCGGAATGAACTCTATGGGCGATTCGTGATCTTGGCTCGTATGCTATGCTCGCTGAACTTTTCTTCTACCTCTAGATAACATCTCTTCCCGGACTCTCTTGTGTTGGATCAAAGGGACTTCTGTTCCTGTTGTCTGCTAGATTGTGTTTGAAAGAATGCAATCCATCAAATGCGTTGTTGTAGGTGACGGGTAAGAATCATTCAGAGTAGTAGTCCTACTCCCATCTCATTCTTAGTCATTACTGTTTACGCCTACGGTTTAGCATAGGGTACATGCAAATGCACAGTGCAGTACACAGTCATAGTGCTACACGTAAACAACATTTACGGTAGATAGGCCTAGAGTCTACCTAAATACTGGCTGAAGCAAGTAACCCGTACATTGGATGAGTGGCTAATTTAGGCCAAAGCCTTGAAAATTAGTCACTTAATGAAATGTGTGGCAAACTCAAGACTAGTGACTAGGGTAGGGCATGGATGTTATTTTATTTCTGGGCACTATTTTGGCACTATTTTGAGACCATGTCGAGCTTCGATTCTTGAATCATGATGGCTTGGGCTTGGCTTGACTTTGCATGCTACACTAGACTCACTAGAGCTAGATCCATGTCTGTTGTTGTTTACTTACCTACAATTAAAAGTGAAATGACTTGAAAATTGAAATTGAAGAGGATTTAGTCTTATGAATATGATGCTCAGTCTGATATTAATCCCTGTAAAACTTTAAGTTAAGTATAAAAAATTGTGTCGAAATACAGCCAAGAAAATTTTGCCATGTAATTTGACTTTGGTCTTTGCAAAAATAGATTTCTAATCCTTAATCTATTTCTGTGCACTCATTCATTGGGCTGCAGTCCGGGATTTTTTAAAGTGAAAGCTACTTGTAGTTGTTGTTATTATGGTGATAATTATGCAGAGGTACCACTACCATATTTGTTAGCATCGTGCCCAGTTGTAGTTTTTAGCAACAATCAAGATGGTGTTATTTTTACTGTTCCTTTATTTTAATGTTTCTGTGCAGAGCGGTTGGTAAGACATGTCTTCTCATCAGCTACACCACAAATGCTTTTCCTGGCGAATACATTCCCACTGTGTAAGTATAATAAGATCATGAAAGAACATATTCCTTTTGTGAAAATATGATAACATCACAACAGAATAGTGCTTATGATAAATTAAGATCACATCACATAAGAAAATTTCCGTCTGTGAAAAGTGCACATATGAGACTTTGAACTTGTTATTGTTAATTAATTCATTAATTGGGAAGAGATATGAAAATCTAAAGCAGAATAAAGATATGGTAGTGCCAAAATGCTATTTTGGGCAGCCTTTTTGTGGAGATTGGGGTAAAAAAAAACACCTTTATATCCTGCCTTTAGGTTAGAAATTGAATTTTGAAAGGCCTTCAGATTAAGAAATGTGAGATTCATTACTGTAAAGTGTGCCTTGCCTTAAAACCTGCAGATTAATGATTATTAAACATGAAAGTATAATTATACATTCCCAATGCACATCAAGGTACATACATACATATGTAGTCTTAAGCCTACTGTAGGCATACTGGTAGATGCTGTCTCTCAGCAAACATTTCTTCTTGACGAGGATGAAAATTTTGGATTTGTCATAATGAACAAATATTGACAAAACCAGAAGCCATTGTGAACCCAACACTTACATATTGACTGGATCCTGTATAATATGTGCTAAAGTTCAATAAGATTGATGCATCATTTGCATCCATTGTAAGACAATCATCAGATTTCTTTATCATTTTTTCTCTGTAGCTTTGACAATTACTCTGCTAATGTGATGGTGGATGGTAAGCCTGTCAACCTAGGATTATGGGATACTGCTGGACAGGAAGACTACGATAGGTTACGACCTTTGTCTTACCCCCAAACAGTAAGTCATGTTCTCTGCAGCTGATGTCATATTTCTCATGGATTTTTGTTCTTCTCATTTTGACCATCTTCTTTTTCCCCCTCCACTTTTTCCCCCTCCACTTTTTATTATTTAATTTTAGTTTTAATTGTTATTGTTTTGCCATTCAGTTGAGGGGGCACTTCTCCCTCTAGCAGCTCAAGCCCTCTTCGGTTATGACTTTCTGGATAAAAGGTTGCATGTACAGTATTAACAACTAAATCATTGATACCCCTCGTATTCGTAATTGTGATGTTTTTGTGTTTTTTGTAAGTCAAGAATGAGAGGTGGACTGGTTGAATTACTTTTAGATGTGACCTTTGATATGTCACATTCTTAAGAAATATGAATGTGGGACGAGTCAATTTTTCACATACTTAAAACATTAAAAAACATGGTAAGAGTATGAATTATTTAGTTGTTAATCTTATGTGTTGAGCACTGCACAGTGTCATTGAAGTTTAAAATTTGAACTTTAAAAAGTCTGTGTATAATTTCATACTTTTGCTTTTTAAAATCAGAAATATTATGTATTCATACATGTAAAAATCAACTCAACTTCCAATTAAGCAAAGCTTACCAATACATCCATATCACTTGGGTACATGTTTATCTAGGCAGCTTATTTCAATATGAAATTATTTACAGTGAAGATGATTTTAAGCCTATTTACATGTTTTTCTTTTTGTCTTACAGGATGTATTTTTGATCTGTTTTTCTGTGGTGAGTCCAGTATCATATGAGAACGTCAGAGCGAAGGTAAGACCATACTCATGATAATAGCATTCACATATTTGATTGTTGAACTTTGAACAGTCTTCTTTAACTTTCAATCTAATATCCAGTAATATGTGGTATCAAGCAGTAAAAACAGGGATATGAATCATTCTATGAAGTGAACAGGATACAAATGAACAAAATGTGTCACAGGTGTTCAATTATTATGTTAAAATTTGAGGTGACAAAAAATGTGATGACTTGTTTTAAGATGTACAGAGAAAATTACAAATGAATGCATTTAGGAGATTTTCATGTTCTAGTGATGTCGGAGGTTGTGTCCGAAGGTAATTTTAGGTTAAATGTAAGTTTTTATGCCAAAGACTCTCTTATGACTAGTAAATTTGCATACTTTGTACCACATGCAACCAAACTTGGGTCAGGGACGCTCTTTAGAAACATTTATGAAGCTTGGTCACAGGTGGATGAGACACTTTGTTGCCATTCCCTTGTGTCAAAGTACATTACATGTACATGAATATATATTATCTGTTCAAATGAAGTAATTGTATATTGTAGTCTGTTTTGTATTATTTTCTTTTGCAGTACTGAGTCATATTTGTTAATCATAATGCATCAATGAATTTGTTAAATTTATGCTGTGTTTACTTTAAGTTCAATTATTTTTTGTGCTGTGTTATTTTATTCTTTACTGATTCATATTTGTTACCGGTAATCATAATGCATGAATGAGTTTGATGAATTTATGCTCTGTTTACTTTAAGTTGAATTAATTTGTATTGTGTTATTTGATTGTTTACTGATTCATATTTGTTAATCATAATGGTTGAATGAATTTGTTGAATTTATGCTCTGTTTACTTTTAGTTGAGATAATTTGGACTAATATTATGTTATAATTTTTTCATTGAACAGTGGGCACCAGAAGTGAGACACCACTGTCCAAGCACTCCAATCATCCTAGTAGGAACTAAACTAGATTTGAGAGATGATCCAGATACCATCAATAAACTCAAAGAAAGGAACCAATATCCAATCAGATATCAGCAGGTAAGAATCTTCAGATACCATCAATAAACTCAAAGATAGGAACCAATATCCAATCAGATATCAGCAGGTAAGAATCTTCAGATACCATCAATAAACTCAAATTTAGGAACCAATATCCAATCAGATATCAGCAGGTAAGAATCTTCAGATACCATCAATAAACTCAAAGATAGGAACCAATATCTAATCAGATATCAGCAGGTAAGAATCTTCAGATACCATCAATAAACTCAAAGATAGGAACCAATATCCAATCAGATATCAGCAGGTAAGAATCTTCAGATACCATCAATAAACTCAAAGATAGGAACCAATATTCAATCAGATATCAGCAGGTAAGAATCTTCAGATACCATCAATAAACTCGAAGATAGGAACCAATATCCAATCAGATATCAGCAGGTAAGAATCTTCAGATACCATCAATAAACTCAAAGATAGGAACCAATATCCCATCAGATATCAGCAGGTAAGATTCTTCACATACCATCAATAAACTCAAAGATAGGAACCAAAATCCCATCAGATATCAGCAGGTAAGAATCTTCGGATACCATCAATACACTCAAAGATAGGAACCAATATCCAATCAGATATCAGCATGTAAGAATCTTCAGATACCACCAATAAACTCAAAGATAGGAACCAATATCCCATCAGATATCAGCAGGTAAGATTCTTCACATACCATCAATAAACTCAAAGATAGGAACCAATATCCCATCAGATATCAGCAGGTAAGATTCTTCACATACCATCAATAAACTCAAAGATAGGAACCAAAATCCCATCAGATATCAGCAGGTAAGAATCTTCGGATACCATCAATACACTCAAAGATAGGAACCAATATCCCATCAGATATCAGCATGTAAGAATCTTCAGATACCATCAATAAACTCAAAGATAGGAACCAATATCCCATCAGATATCAGCAGGTAAGATTCTTCACATACCATCAATAAACTCAAAGATAGGAACCAAAATCCCATCAGATATCAGCAGGTAAGAATCTTCGGATACCATCAATACACTCCAAGATAGGAACCAATATCCATCAGATATCAGCATGTAAGAATCTTCAGATACCACCAATAAACTCAAAGATAGGAACCAATATCCAATCAGATATCAGCAGGTAAGGAACTGCAGATACCATCAATAAACTCATACTTATTTGATTTTATTACTAATGATTTCTTTATTATCCTGGCTACTAGTCTCATTTTAATCCCCAATATCAGTATTATTATATACATTTTATAAAATATTTATATACAATTTAATTCAATGAAAATTCATTATCTCTTTGGTGTAAAAATCATGGCATGTTACTCGTACTCATATCAAAACAAAGTCGATGGACAATTTCAAAAGAGGATCTCAAATTCATAATATATGCACCAAATGATAAATACTGCCATTATTTATTCTACAGAATATTATATTGTGAGAGAGGTATGATATAGACCAATTAGAGCCTTCTGTTTGGAGCCAGAAGGGTGTTATCTGTGTGTTATGTATATGAGTTTATTACCCTGTGGGTTCAAACAGATCATAATGCTACCTTACTTATCCATTAGTAAAGAACTGTTACTGCTGGTTAATACAGTAATCTGTTTTGGGAAAAAACAGTATAAACCAACTAAATGAACATGTACACAACTTATTTCTAATTTCCTTTCCTCATTGCTACAAGCTGTGATATGTTCCATGTGAGAAATGTTTATATTTTAGAAACGTTTTTATTTTTCTTCTTTTGTAGGGAATACAGATGCATAAAGAAATCAATGCTGTGAAGTACTTGGAATGTTCAGCATTAACTCAGAAAGGACTTAAGATGGTGTTTGAGGAGGCTATTAGAGTCTTCCTCTATCCTCCCAAAGTTCCTAAGAAGCGCAGACATCAATGCACAGTTTTATGAGTTTCTATAAATCAGGTAGACTCAGTATCTAAGTATGAGGAGGAAGGTAACTTGAATGTACATGTAAGTGGATTCCTCATACTAAAACTCATTCAAATGCTGTATAGAAAGATATGTACTATGTTAGCTTACTGAGAAGTGCAGAATTAGGATATAGCTCTCTCTCAAAAAAAAGAAGAAGAAAAGATTTCAACATTAGACAAGATAAAAAGAAGTATGATATTTGGGGCACCAAAAAACCAAACAAACAGTAAAAGTGTCGAAAATCAGATGTTGTTTATTTGTTTTATCTTTGCCCTCCATCTTGTTTATTTTTAGTATTGTATTATTATTTTTGGTGTACACAAAGTTTGAAAATTCCAAAAGTAAACCAAAAAAGAAATAAACAAAACTGTTCAGGGATATCAAAGTGATGAACCATCGAAAGGTAGTATGACCTAGGTAATCCTGAACACTGTATGTAACTCATACATTATTAATTAAACCTAGACTGCTCCTCAATATCATTGCTTCAAAGTTATTCTTTTACCAATACCTGAAATAAAAATTAAGTACAAAGTAGGGGCACATACTGTGTTTACATAATTACAGGGAAATTCTTGGCCAGTTCTAATGATGAAATACATTTATTATAAAAATTATAGGCCAGTTCAACCTGTATCTACAATACATACTGTATATTTTATCTGAATATAGTTTGAACATTTTTGTTGTTTCATTTGTAAAGAAGAAATAAGACAATTTTTCAATGTTTTTAATCAAAGGATTTCACTCCAACTCGACTAGTATAGCAGTAACAACATTAATGATTTGGTTATTTGGATGAAATGATACAGGTCATATGATTGAGAGGTGTTTTGAGGGGTGATTCAGTGACAATTGCTTCACGCTTTTGTCATGAAATGTAAAGGGTTAGGTTTGTCATTAGGCAGAGGACAGGTATAGTGTTTGATCCTCGCTACAAGTTACAAATTTGGTTAAGGCGGACTATGGAGCATGAAATATAGTAACTGGTTGAAATCTATAATATAATTGAAAGGAAGAAACGCTATAAAGTATTCTGCTAGAAAGCAAGGAAGATGTGACATGTTTGCCTGACTGAGATAGGTATTAGTTGAACTCATTGGATTCAATAGTCATGAGTTGATAGGTAACAAGTGGCATATTCTAGATCAAGGAATGTACCTAGAATGTATTCTGATTGATGTATTCATTTTTTTTGACGAAATGGTTTCTTTTTTGGTGATGATTCATTCAAAATAATTTTGTTGATGTATTTGTAGTTTATTTCTAGACTTTTATTCCGCTTTGTGACTGGAAAATTTTGTACTTTGCGACATTTTGCGATAAACATGTATGTTATATGTCTTTAACTCCTGAATGCTTTCATTTTCTACTTCTTCTTCTTCTTCTTTTTCTTCTTTTTCTTCATCATCATCATCATCATCATCGTCATCATCATCATCATCATCATCATCATCTTCATCATCATCTTCTTCATCATCATCATCATCTTCTTTTTCTTCTTCTTCTCCTTCTCCTTCTCCTTCTCCCCTCCTCCTCATCCTTCTCCTCCTCCTCCTCCTCCTCCTTCGCCTCCTCCTCCTTCTTCTTCTACTTTTTCTTGTTGATGTTCTTTTTCTTCGACTTCGACTTCG
Organism: Strongylocentrotus purpuratus; assembly: GCF_000002235.5. Classification (NCBI taxonomy): domain Eukaryota; kingdom Metazoa; phylum Echinodermata; class Echinoidea; order Camarodonta; family Strongylocentrotidae; genus Strongylocentrotus; species Strongylocentrotus purpuratus. The sequence continues at coordinate 37,558,601 of NW_022145599.1, forward strand.
TGAATCAGATTCGTAGTAAGATTGGCAAGTGAAATTTTTCTTACTGTAGAAATTATAAGCATCAAGTGTGATTTTGGAATGGATAGAAGTTGTTATAAGATATCCATCTGCTTCTGAATATGGACTTCATAGATAAAAAGTTAAATGTGCCAAGCAGTAAATGAGTCGGTCCTTAACGGGTTAACATGGATGTACTGTAGATGTAGTGTATTTAGCCAGTATTAATAAAGGCAAAATGTCTCAATAAAAGAGATGAAAGGACATGGTACAGGGATTATTTGAAATGTTTTGCTTGCAGTCAATGTAGGATTATTGTGCCAGCCAGAATAGTGCCATAATATGTAAACTATTGTTAAATCTTGCAATGATTTCCCATCTTAAAGAGTACTGACATGACTTTGTAAATAGATGTATATAATTGTATAGTTCTGTGCAGTGTGAAAGTACTGTGAGGAAATGAATCCATACTGTACAGACTATTCCTCTTGAGATACACTGGTTCATTGTGTCTCTATTTCTTGATATCTTACTCTTTTACTGATATAAGTCTTGTACATTGTTTTATATCAGAGAGTACTACATGTACTATGAATGTTATTGTAGCATGCTGAATTGCTTCTCTGCCAATCCTTGCTAGTACTACTCGTACTCGTTTTTTGTCAACTCAGTAATGACAAAGCAAAACTTTTTGGAAACTATAGACTTTTTTTCTTCTTCTTGGAATTCACCACCGACCCATTGAAAACTTATATTAGAGAGTAGAGACTATTGAATGTTCCAGTTGTTCTAAATGTTGTAAATTACAGTAGCATTTATTTATTACTCTGGTCAGTAGAAAATGTGCAGTGTTAGAGTGTCGAAGCAGAAGGAAAATGGCCAACTTTGTTAACAAGTATACATCTATCTTTCATAAATTTAAGGGTATTTACATGTACATCATACACATGTGCATGCATAACATGGTAAAATTAATATCAAAGATAGTATCAGCAGTGTCAAATAATGATAGTCTAATTCATTTGGGTGTATTTCTTATCAATATATTCTGTGTAATTCATGTGTGGTGAAAGATTGGACACCACAAATGATAAAAAGGTCAGAAGGTTTTTTATTAAATATAAGTCTTATCCACCCTATTACAGAGAATGAAGGGTTACAAAAAAATACTATGAAGGCCAGTACAAAAGAGTATCTCTTGATTTAACTTCCCTCCATTTTGGGGGAGTGCTATAAGTCTAAGCCGTGTTTCCTTTTACTTTTATTTTGAAAGAGTATTATTGTGGTATGTAACGTTTTTAATATCTCCTTTTATATTTTGGACTGGTTGGATACCAGCATTGTGGCTCAAGTTGGTGATTTGAACCCCTTTAAAGCCAAGTTTCTTTTTTATTTGATTGTTGCTTTATACTACGAAATTTTTATGAGGAAAGGTTTTTCTTTCTTTTTTTAAATTTAAATGGCACCGGAAGATAATATTTTGCTCGGTAAATTTGGGGTTTCATGCTGGTATACTAGGTGACATATCAGCTTTATATAATTCTAATAGCAGTACTTTGTAGTTGCCTTGAGGCTGGAGCATCCCCCAGATATGTTAGTAGTGTAAATTTAGCTATTTACTGTTATTGGAGAAGTACAACAACTTATGTGTTTATGGAAATTTATTTTAAACATTGTTTCTGTATCACTCTATACTTCTCCAATTATAAGTATAGATAGATGCTGCTATTTAATGCACTTGTATTCAATCAGTGTCAGTGTCTACATTATTTTGAAATATGTCTACATTGATTTAGGATTTTCTCGTTATTTTCCGGTATTTACATTTTAAAAATCTTGCATTATGCTGCCAGATACTGCCACTATGGTATCTTATAAAACTGTGTAGCTAACATAGTGCAATTAGAATATTAGTCTATTAATGGTACATTGTAAATAGGAAACTCTCAATTCATGTTTATGTAGCACATTTCATTTTTTAGAAATTTAGGAAGTAGAAAACTTTCCTGTATACACGAATAGGAATTTTTTAACGAAACCCTTAAGGATGTATTCAACATCAATTAATGTCACTCTAAAAAGTAAATATACTTCAGTAAATGTAATTTCTACACCTTTATGTACATGTACAATAGATATTTGTCTAAAACTGCTGGCACATTATAAATCTGTGTTTGGTTTATCAGGACAATAATCTTCATGAAGCAAAGTGCAATGCTATGGGTTTAGGAGCTGCATACTTTTATTGTTTCAAATCAAGTGTATTTGATTTTTTTATAAATTTTTATTTAAGCCATGTGATATGACATGCAAAACTTGATTATGAAAACTACCAGTTATGTGTATAAGTTATTATATTCAGTGTTTGATTACCAGAACACACTCAAACTATCCCCTTGTTTAGTTTAAGAATATTGCAATGGAAATGTGTACCATGTTTTGTACATTGAATCATTGGGCCAACAATAAATAAATCTTCCATGTCTCTCACTCATGTAGGAAAATTGATATTTTGCTTGATTGTATTGTGTTGGTTTTTGTCTCGCCTGCATAGCAAAAAAGCGAGACATAGACCCCGTTCTCATTCACTTCGTTGGAGTGGTCTAACTAAGACCCGTTCCTCAGGAGCAGTTCTTAGGTGAGTGAGAACGGTCAAAGTGGTCCAGGAAGTGGACTTCTGGACCGCTCCAGAAGACCACCTCGGGAGGTGGTCTTGAGGAACGGGTCTTATTAAGAGCGGTTTGGACCGCTCTAACGTGCAATGTGAACGGAAGCGTACTTTGACCGGAAGTGAGCTAGTGACGTTCCGTGCGAAACATGTAGTAAGGTACATACGGTTTGTATTCCGCGCGCGAAAAAATTGACCTGCTGACCTGAGCTGCCATAGCAACAAGACCACTTTGACTCGTGGAGCGGTTTGAGCCATAAAAAACTGCTCGGAGTATGAACGCTCGCAAACCGTTCCTCAAGACCCGTTCCTCTGGAGCGGTCTAACTAAGACCACTTTCAAAGTGAGTGAGAACGGGTCATAGGCGCCGCTTTTCCGGTGATGGCGACGGCGTCAACATCAAAAACTTAACCTAAGTTTAAGTTTTTGAATTTTTGATATAATTTTGAAAGTATAAGTTCTTAGTCAATGAAACTTGGCCTATAGGGTAATCAAGTATCCCCAATCATGTGAGTAAATTTCAGGTCACAAAGTCAAGATCAAAGGTCATTTCAGGTCAACAGACTTGGACTATGTTGTGGCATCATCATAGAAAACTTAACCTAAGGTTAAGTTTTTGAATTTTTGATATAATTTTGAAAGTATAAGTTCTTAGTCAATGAAACTTGGCCTATAGGGTTATCAAGTATCCCCAATCATGTGAGTAGTATTTCAGGTCACTAAGTTAAGGTCAAAGGTCATTTCAGGTCAACAGACTTGGACTATGTTGTGGCATCATCATAGAAAACTTAACCTAAGGTTAAGTTTTTGAATTTTTGATATAATTTTGAAAGTATAAGTTCTTAGTCAATGAAACTTGGCCTATAGGGTAATCAAGTATCCTTAATCATGTGAGTAGAATGTTAGGTCACAAAGTCAAGGTCAAAGGTCATTTCAGGTCAACAGACTTGGACTATGTTGTGGCATCATCATAGAAAACTTAACCTAAGGTTAAGTTTTTGAATTTTTGATATAATTTTGAAAGTATAAGTTCTTAGTCAATGAAACTTGGCCTATAGGGTAATCAAGTATCCTTAATCATGTGAGTAGAATGTTAGGTCACAAAGTCAAGGTCAAAGGTCATTTCAGGTCAACGGACTTGGGACTATGTTGTGGCCTCATCATCGAAAACTTAACCTAAGGTTAAGTTTTTGAATTTTTGATATAATTTGGAAAGTTTAAGTTCTTAGTCAATGAAACTTGGACTATAGGGTTATCAAGTATCCCCAATCATGTGAGTAGTATTTCAGGTCACTAAGTTAAGGTCAAAGGTCAGTTTAGGTCAACAAACTTAGACTTTGTTGTGGCATCAACATCAAGATTTTGAATTTTTTAGCATATTTTCAAGATCGATTGTTCAAACTCCATGGAACTTGTACCCATGGGTTATCAAGTATCACAAATCATATGACACAAATTCCAGGTCACAAGGTCAAAGGTCAGTAGACTTGGATTATGTTTTCACAACTTAATATGAGAATATATTTTTTAATTAATTTGTTCATATTTCATTCAAGTTATTCGATCGTGGTACATTTAATAGTAAATAAATAATTCTTCTGATGATTCTTAGTCAATATTCACTTCAAAATGTGATTATATTTAGAGGATTTCATTTAAATAATATAAATAATGTCCCAACCTCAATTTTCATCATATCGAATTGCGTAATGCAGGCAAGACGGCCGAGAGCGTTTCCCTTGTTAGAGTACTATAAGGAAGTAAATATTTTGCATATTCTATTATTCTTGATAATGGGTTGCATTTCAATAGAATGGTTTAAATTGATTCTGAATTGTATATTATACAGTAGATCATGTAGAGGCAGTGCTCAGGGAAGGATAACTTTTCAGGCACCCTTTTCTATCGGTAGTGCCCCTTATACCCTCACAAAGTTTCCATGAATAATGAACACATTTTTTTTTTTTTTTGGTCCTCAAATTTTTTTCAATTTGCACCTCCCCCCCCCCCTTGAGCGCCAGGGGGGGCCCAACCCCCCCAAAAGGTAAAAATCACGTGATTTTACATGATTTTTTTTTCTCAAGGGGGGGCCCCTGGATCTGCCCCTGGTACTTGGAGAGATTGGAAAAGAGCTCTAGAGAGAGAGAGAGGGGAAGAGGGAGGAAGAGAGGGAGGGGGAGGGAGAAGGGGGTATTGAAAGGGGGACAGAGAGAGAGAGAGAGCTAGGTTCCAAAACGAATAACTTTGAGATGAAGTGTCCATTGTAGAAATTAAGTGCCAGTCATAATTGCATGACCCAGACACCAAGCAATATCCTCTTTTATGCATTTGATTGTCAAACAGATGAAAACAGCTTGTTTTGTTGACATGAATCCTGTTCGTATATAATTGTTGCTTGGATACTCTTATGAGAAAGCAATATATTTCACAAGTTCATTAACTTATCAATTAAAATGTAATGCACACGCACCTCAAGAAAAAGAATTAAACTCAAAGGTATATTATGTACTTTCAAATTGAATGAAATTGAACAAAGTTTGAAGATTAAAATACTTTTTTTCTTTTTAGTCAAGTACATGCAAAGTATTTGGAAGCAAAAATTGCCAAAAGGAATCATCTTAATTTTAAAGCTACCCCCCCCCCCCCGGAGGATCTTACACCGACTTCCCGATGGAAAATTTGATAATATACATGTATTTGTGAATGATTTCATTTACATGATCTAAGTCAATCTCATGGATGCAGGCGCGGATCCAGGATTTCTTAGGGGAGGGGGCCCAACTTTTTTTTTTTGCTCCCGAAAATTTGAAAATCGCGCCGGCCGAAAAGTCGCTCAGGGGGGGGGGGGGGGGGGGGGGGGGGGGAGTGGTACAGAGCACAATTTTTTTTTTTTTTTTTTTTTTTTTTTTTTTTGCTCCCGAAAATTTGAAAAACGCGCCGGCCAAAAATTCGCTCAGTGGGGGGGGGGGGGGGGGGGGGGGGGGGGGGGGGGGGGGGTGAGCACATTTATTTATTTTTTGATCCTCAAAAAATTTCAATTTGCACCCCCCCCCAAAAAAAGGTAAAAATCACGTGATTTTACATGATTTTTTTTCTCAAGGGGGGGGGGGCCGGGCCCCCCCCCCCCCTGGATCCGCCACTGCATGTTGTTGTTGGGTAATTGTTTATTGGCGTTCATTCAATGTTGAATATATACGCCATACTTATTTTTAATTTATAAAGGAAAATCAGTTATAAATAAGAAAACTGAGGATAAAGATTTGTAATGATATAATTAAAAAGTAACGCAATTTTTTAGGAGTCTCTGGATGGTTTGCAACTTCGTGTTTCTGCTTTTTTTTTAAGTTTAATCTGGTCAGCCCGGTTTCGATGGCATGGAAAACTAGCTTTGCCGATGTGAAACAGGCTTCTCGGCTACTCGGCGTGCGTGCGCAGTGATCTTTTAATTTTATAACGCACGGTGCCTAGACCACTCAGAAACACAGAAACACTATAAATTGAGACACATCGTACAGGGCGCTCCTGAAACCGAATTTCCAATCCATTCAAGTAAATTGATATACAAATCTTATCACATTATCACTATTTGTAAGCAAACATTTAAGTGGGCTCTTTGTTAGTATCAATGCATAAAAATAGAACAATTGAAAAATTAACGTCTTTATTTAATATTATATATGGCCTATATAGGCCTATATATTACATACCTACATACATTATATTTCTTTATTTATTCCTCCTTTTATTCTCTTTATGAGAATCTCCTAAAGAAGCGATAGGGGAAAGAAGTACTTTTGGCTTATTTTACTTTACTTGTAGGTAAACTTATTAGGTCTCTTGTTTTATTTGAAGCGACCTGTTCTATGGATATATAGTAGGATGGCATATTGAGCCTTCTGTGAAAACTTGAAAAGTATTCTTTTTGTTTCTTCTATTGTTTTGGTGTCTAAATCTGAGAAAAGCATTGCTCGTTCAATGATATACTTATTACAATAAAAATAAAATGTTCTTCTGTTTCACTGATGTTACAATAATCACAATATTCTGTTTCACTTAAACCCACTTTAGCCTTTTGTTGGTTCAGTTGAAGAACACCCATTCTCAATCTATGTAATATTACTTCACTGTATCTGTTTACCTTGATTGATATACATGAATGATTCTCAAATCGTTTTAAAGGTGATTCTATCGTTTTCCATCTTTCTTTCCCAATTTCTCGTACTCTTTTACTCAGTATTGATTTCAGTTCTTGTACATTAAGATCATTGTTAATTTCTAGTTTTTCTTTAATGCTCTCTTAGCAAAACTATCTACTACTTCATTCCCTACTAGTCCACAGTGAGATGGGATCCATTCTAGCGTTATGTTTATACCTCTATAATGAAGATGTGTTATTTTTATCAGTATTTCTATTACGAAATTTCTTTTATCTGCGATTCTATTGCATTTATTGTACTCAGAGAGTCTGAAAGAATAACTATACCAACATAAATATTCAAGTTTTCAATCCAATCTAATGCCATAATAATGGCTACTTGTTCTGCCCTGTATGACGATGTGTCATTGTGTAATCGTTTCTGTTCATGAATTTTCATCGCTGGTACGTAGAAGCCTGCTGCTGCGTTGCCTCTTTTAGGATCTTTAGATCCGTCTGTGTATATATGTAGGTGTGTTTTATATCTAGTGTTTATTACTTCTAAAGATTTGGCTTTTTGATAGTGTGGGTTGTCATTCTTGCTGATTAAAGTATGTAATTCAGTGGAGATGGTGGGTGGAATGTAATGCCATGGTGGAAATGGTATTGGTCTGTTTTCTTCAACTTCATCCGATTCTTGAACTATTTTCTCGTTTAGAATTCTAAAACCAAAGGGCTTTTTTCCTTTCTTTTTTTAAGATTTTCATACTGCCAACAGTTGATTGTACATTTTCGGACTGGGTGTTCGGGAGTAGATTTCACTTTAAAATAATATCTATTCGTCAGCATTTTTCTCCTTATATCTAGTGGTTCTTCTCCTGTTTCTTTAAGCAGGGATTGTAATGAAGTTCCAATAGGGCCACCAGTTATAATTTTTAAAGCCTGATATTGTACTGAGTTCAACGTATTCTTTACTAAGTTTGAAGCTGAATCGTATGCTTCACATCCATAGTCAAATAGTGAACGTATTAATGCTTTATATACAATAAGCATAGAGTGGGAGTCATTTCCCCATGATATACCAGTTATTTTCTTCAAAATATTCAATTTTATTTTACATCTTTTTACTATATCCTGAATATGTGGTCTCCAACTTAATTTTTTATCAAACATTAAGCCTAGGAATTTGTGCTCCTGTACAAAAGGCAAGGGTACTCCTTCAAGATTCAGTTCACATTTTTTATTACTATTTGTAAATAGAAGCGAAACTGTTTTTTCATGAGATATTGAAATTCCCCAGTATTTAAACCATTCATTTAACCGATGTAGGTATGTTTGAACTTTGTCTTGAACAAACGTTTCATTTTTACCTGATTTCCATATAGCACAGTCATCTGCAAATAATGATAAATTCACTTCCTTTTCCAATGGTATATCATGCATCATAATGTTGAATAAAATTGGGCTAAGGGCACTTCCTTGTGGTAATCCATTGGCTAGGGTAGATATTTTAGATAATGTCTGTCCATTCCTCACTTGGAAGGTTCTTTTCTGTAGTAAGTTCTGAATAAATGTATACATGTTTCCTTTCACTCCTAATTTGAGTAATTTATATAATAAACCATTGTACCTATGCCTTTGTTACATCTATAAAGCAGACTAGAGTATGTTCATGGTTCCCTAAGCTTTGCTGAATACTATTTTCAAGTAGTATAATATTATCTGTAGAGCTTCTTCCTTTTCTGAATCCGCTCTGTATGCTCGGAAAAATACTTTTATTTTCTAAATACCAATCTAGTCTTCTATAAACCATCTTTCCAATATCTTTATAAAGATGGGAGTTAATGTTATTGGTCTATACGATGATGGTTTTTGTGGATCTTTACCTGCTTTTAGTATCGGTATCAAGATTCCGTGTTTACACTGTTGGGGGATGTTTCCACTTTCCCAAATCTTATTCATAATTTTTAACATTTTATTTTTAATCTGTACTGGTAACTTCTTGTAGATTTCATATCCAATTTTATCTTTTCCTGGTGCTGTATCTTTTTGATTTTTCAGGACTTGATTGAATTCTTGCATAGTAAATTTTTGATTCAAAGACTGATTTTCTACGTTGTCTTGATCGTCATTTACATTTTCTTGCATAATATATTCTTTAACTATATTTTCGGCTTCATTGTTTATTATTGTACTCTCACTAATATTTTCAAAATGATTAGCCATCACATTTACAACCTCTTGAGGATTTATTATTTCTTTCTCTTCGTATATTATCGATTTAATGTTTTATTTTTCTGCATGGATGCAGTGAGGTGCCGACCCTTTCAAGACACGCTCTCAAACTCAAACACTTGTACTCGGAACTTTGCTTCGAAAAGTAAAGAAAACGACTGAGAAGAAAGAGTATGTACGCGCGAGTTGTGTAGCGCCATCTTCAGCTTCATCGGCCACATCGTACCAACGTCGATCGGCAACGCAATCAATGAAAGTCTAGCAAGCTCCTTCCAAATTTGACTTCTGTCGATGTCTTGAGCTTCTCCACTGGGATCTGTTTCAAATGCTGAGTTTCTGAGTGATCGAAGTACCCGCACGCTTTAGGTGAGCTATGATTTAGATTTAATATAAAATGGCTTAACGGTGATAACTGCCAACGCCACTGGCCTGGCTTTGCACTGGCTAGTGGCATTCACCTGCAGTGTTCCCCCACAGTACTGGGTAACGTTCGAGCTTGAATTCGATGAACGCTTGGATCTTGGATCTTGGATTGGATTCCTCCGGAACATAGCCTAGGGCCTATACCTAACGTTACATGTACATGTCATTGGCAGTGTAGACTAGGCCAGGGCGGCTCATTAAGCCTAGTAATTCTGTAGAACTAGAAGTCTAGACTCAAGCAGATTTTGGGAGACTCCCAACCATTAACCATTGAGATTTAACATACAAAACAAAAGAACAAAGATTTAATAATACTAGTCTAGATCTACTGACAATAATTTTCCCAGCTGGATCAATGTTAGACCGAAAGCTTCAGTCTCTATACCGTCGGTTGTTCCACTGAGACTACGTCTGGCTCCACTAGACCTCCGGTTAGGGAGGCCAATGCCCAAATCTAACTTTTTAATTACTAATTTGTTTATACTAAAACTAAGATTAAAAGAAAGCATTTACTTTCACTAAGAAAATCCACCCATCTGCCGACTCCATAGGTTCCATCAAATAGGAGATATCCAGCTGGTTTGTAGCCAATTCCTTCTACGCCTTTCCGTACGTAAGAGCCTTGAAACAATTATATTTCATGTCGCAAAGTTACGTTCATAATTAGACAGGCCCGAGGGACAAAGTTCATGATGAAGTTTAAAACTTCGCGCGAAAGTGCAATCACTCAACAGCGGCTAGCCTTGAATCGGTCGCACACGTACACACCTTCTTCTTCTTAGTTGATCCCTCCACCGACACAGGCAACCCCCGATGCAGGCTGAAGTCCAGCCATCAATGTGCGAACGATTACATCTTCTACTACTACGAGCCGAAGACGATGGTTCAAAAAAAGGAAGAAATATATATATTCATTGATATTTACCTTGATGTGTATTCCAATAATTTGATTTCCTCATGAGTATTCCTTATTATCAACGATCGAGAAGTTACGAGGTCCAATTAAAATCCATCTTGCAGCGAACACAATCATAGCGAACATCCATGCATGCAACGTACGTGTACTAATATTTCTCTCACTCTCTCTCTCTCTCTCTCTCTCCCTTTCGCTATACGTAACATACACACTCACTAACCATGTATCATACAATGATACAACACACACCTTCAAATCATGGCTTTCATTTCAATTCTCAATTGGAGTATAGACTGCTCACGTAGACTTTTTTTTTTACTGAAATATCTTTTTTAACACTTCTCATACATTACTGCACGACACTCGTATCTAGTGCTGTGAGAATAAGGTACTAGGGTCTATAAATAAGACTACGCTTTGCGCACGATCTGACCGGAGCTCAGATTATGTCGCAATACCCTTTATTTTTGGCGCGAACAATGACGTCACTGTTCACTGTTTTCCTTCTCATTTTGAGATGGATGTAGTTATAGGGCTCAAACCAACGCAAGATTGACAGAAACATCGTACTCTATCTACTTTCGAATGTTCAGTTTGTAAAAATCTGTATTTAAAAAGATATAATCTTTTTTCTTTATATTTTCTAGTTGTAAGAAGTGGCAATTGTGAACATCTGAAATGTTGATCTCTATCAAAAGTTCTTTACTCAAAACGGATCCCATATTTTAGGGTCTACCTTCTGCCAATGAGAAGGTTTTTAGTGAGCAAACCTCTACGCCCTCTAGGATTTTCTTAGTCGGTGGTGCGAGTGCGTCAAGGTCGTCTGCAACCACAATTATTGGATTAAAAAACGTCAAAATCTGCAAGATTGTCAACAAATGGTGAAAGACTGTTACAGATCCGTGATTATAGGTATGTTGTGAAATGTATAATTGTATTTTCTTTTCATATTTTCTTCAATTTTTATTTTTACATCATTTTTTTCCCTTTGCTAATTTTTTGAAGTGGGCGACGAGCGCACAAATCGTAGGTGTAGAAGCCTTACGCCGGGCATTGGCCTCCTACTCCGGTTATAGAGACAGAACGACTGCCTATGCCAGCCTGTGTTGAACTTATTCCGCTAGATTTTAGCCGCTAGGCCCCTCCCACAAACTTGCCACGGCCGTATTGTTATGCCCCAAAATCCCCCAAAATGTCATTTTACCTCGTCCATATCCAATTTTAAATTAGGCCTAGGCTATAATACATCGGTTCCACTTACTAATTTGATGTAAATAATCCGTTTAATGGTCCCTTTTAAGGAAATTATGGGTCAAAATCGACATCCATGTTGAAAATCTTGCAAGCCGTGTTAAACTCTCGTTGCCGTCAATCTCATCCCTTCTAGTCTACGCCGAAGGCAAAATGATTATGAAGGAAAAAAACTGTGATAACGCCATTACGAACGTGTAGATGGCGCACAGTTTTTCCTTCATTATCATTTTGCCTTCGGCGTAGACTAGAAGGGATGAGATTGACGGCAGCGAGAGTTTAACGGACGGCTTGCAAGATTTCAACATGGATGTCGATTTTGACCCATAATTTCCTTAAAAGGGACCATTAAACGGATTATTTACATCAAATTAGTAAGTGGAACCGATGTATTATAGCCTAGGCCTAATTTAAAATTGGATATGGACGAGGTAAAATGACATTTTGGGGGATTTTGGGGGCATAACAATACGGCCGTGGCAAGTTTGTGGGAGGGGCCTAGCGGCTAAAATCTAGCGGAATAAGTTCAAACACAGGCTGGCATAGGCAGTCGTTCAGTCTCTATAACCGGAGGTCTAGTGGAGCCAGACGTAGTCTCAGTGGAACAACCGACGATTATAGAGACTGAAGCTTTCGGTCTAGATCAATGTTTGCCTCTGACTTTGATTGAGTGACATCAGGACAGGAGCCCATGGCATTGGTTATGTGTGTGAATCATAACAAAACTGTGTTATGGAAACAGAAGTAGAGCCACTAGAGGGTCAAAGAATAAGGGGGGATACTTTCCGAGGAGTCTGCTCTTCATGTTTTTATCTTGAGCTAAGCTTAAGGACATATCTACATGTAGATCTATGTGCAGCAAATGTAAAAGTGTGTCTGTGGAAATGAATGAGCAGTGATTTCCTAATCCATGAAAGACCTTTAACGTTACATACAAATATGAAAGGGTCAAGTTTTAAAGATAAAGACCAGTTAGGGTCATGCGATTCCATTGTGAAAGAAGCATGGAATCGATTAGACCGAAAGCTTCAGTCTCTATACCGTCGGTTGTTCCACTGAGACTACGTCTGGCTCCACTAGACCTCCGGTTATAGAGACAGAACGATCGCCTATGCCAGCCTATGTTGAAGATATCACGGCTAGATTTTAGCCGTTAGGCCCCTCCCACAAACATGAACAAACTTGCCACGGCCGTATTGTTATGCCCCCAAAATGCCCCAAAATGTCATTTTACCTCGTGCATATCCAATTTTACATTAGGCCTAGGCTATAATACATCGGTTCCACATACTAACTTGATTGAAGTAATCCGTTTAATGGTCCCTCTTAGGAAATTATGGGTCAAAATCGACATCCATGTTGAAAATCTTGCAAGCTGTGTTAAACTCTCGCTGCCGTCAATCTCATCCCTTCTAGTTTACGCCGAAGGCAAAATGATTATGAAGGAAAAACTGTGCGCCATCTACACGTTCGTAATGGCGTTATCACAGTTTTTCCTTCATAATCATTTTTGCCTTCGGCGTAGTAGACTAGAAGGGATGAGATTGACGGCAGCGAGAGTTTAACACGGCTTGCAAGATTTTCAACATGGATGTCGATTTTGACCCATAATTTCCTTAAAAGGGACCATTAAACGGATTATTTCAATCAAGTTAGTAAGTGGAACCTATGTATTATAGCCTAGGCCTAATGTAAAATTGGATATGCACGAGGTAAAATGACATTTTGGGGGATTTTGGGGGCATAAACAATACGGCCGTGGCAAGTTTGTTCATGTTTGTGGGAGGGGCCTAACGGCTAAAATCTAGCCGTGATATCTTCAACATAGGCTGGCATAGGCGATCGTTCAGTCTCTATAACCGGAGGTCTAGTGGAGCCAGACGTAGTCTCAGTGGAACAACCGACGGTATAGAGACTGAAGCTTTCGGTCTAGGAATCGATCAGAAAAGGTTGATCATCTAGCATATAGTATTGGTGTGTACTGCAAGGTTCTAGAATCATCAAAATGATAAGAAATTTGGCCCAGTCTTGGTAAAGTTACAAGCACCGTACACAGAAAGATGTGTATGGGACTACGTGACACGTGCGCTATATCTATCAGGTCCAAATAGATATGTTAATCTACAAATTTATCAATTAGTAGGCTGTTTCTCGGCAAAATTTGTATCATCATGTATTAGTCAAAACATATTCTTTCACAAGATTGGTAATAAGAGCTTCCATTTCATTTTTGAGAGGGAGGCATTTCCAAAACTGGTCTTTACCTTTAACTAGACGGTCCCCTAAGTGACATGACTAATATTCCTATGAGGGGCACGGCTATATCCATGACAGATATTCAGTTACAGATTACATATACAAAATTGCAGAACTTGTCTATAGACAGCTGATGATTTATGTAATGATTGATTGTTAATCTCTGTTTCTCTTCTTCACACAGGATGAATGAACCACAGGGAGTCAGCTCGTTACCTCTGCCTCCTATGATGTACATAGCTAACTACTCTGATGATAGAGTACTTAACAAGACCACACCAAGCCTCCTCTACCTGTGCAAGAAGCGTATGGAATGTTTGGAGCTAATTTCGTTTCTAATGATGATATTATTCGTCCTCTTGAGTCACAGGGTCTTAAACGTCTTCATCCGCAGCGTTTCGATCATAAGAAGGAGCTGAAAAAAATCAACCATTCTATTCTAGTCAACTTTCTAGACCTTATAGACACGCTTATTGTCTGTCCGAATGGCCCAAGACGAGAAGAAAAGTTGGACGATATGAACTTGCTCTTTATTCACATGCATCATTTGATCAATGAATTTCGTCCACATCAAGCGAGGGAGACATTGCGCGTCATGATGGAAGTACAGAAAAGACAAAGACTTGATACAGCAGAGCGGTTCCAAAAACACCTGGAGAAAGTAACAGAGATACTTCAAGGTTGTTTTACATCATTACCTGAGAATGTGGAGAACATTGACAGTAAAGTCGCTGCCAAGATAGAGCCAGAAGCAGCTGAAATTATGGCCAGAGCAAAGGGAAATGATGTCGTTGTTAAGAGAGAGACTGAAAACAAGATAGATAAAGAAAAGAATGATGGATCTCGCTACAAGGATAAACTCATGTGTGATCTTATTGATCAACTGTAAATCAGTTGTCAAGAGACTTGTTTTTAAACATCCATTATGGATGTTGATTACTTCATTGATTAGGTCTATCTTCAGAATATATTGACAGATCAGCTCACTATGATTTGTAGTTATTTTTGTTTTGAATGAAGATACTGTACCAGTGTTGATTCAGGCCACAGTGCCAAATGATGTCAGTGTAAGTTTTGTTTTGTCATAATGAAGTAGATTCTGATGTAAAAATGTTGAATATCATGAATCCTGCTAACCCTCTACAGTGTACATACACATTTATAGGGAGCTCAGATATAATATCTAGAAACTGGAATATCTCATCTTGTTGGACTCCTGCTAGCCTTGGTAAGAGGGGAGGGAGTTAGTGAGGGGGGGGGGGGGGGTCATCCTTGGAATTATCTTCAACTAAGAGTCCTTTCCATAAGACATGTTTGCTTTCAATCTCTGAGCCCACCCTCTCATTAAAGTCATCTTTCAGTCCATGGTCAACTCCTGTAAATTGTCAAATCATGAAAAACATTGTTTCTGAGCTTATACTTATCAGACACAGTGCTGTTTACAGTCATGTGACTGAAGTGAGAGTTGCTACAGGAGAAAGAAATATTAAGTGGAAGGCAGAGTTGTTCAAGACATTGTCCTCTTCATTTCAAGGCTACATGTATTTGAATAAATATGTTTGTAATGATTGTCTATAGATCTACAAAGAATGTCTTTTTCTCTGATGACAAACACCTTTTGCATCTAAACTTAACAGAGGACAATGAATATATTGAGAAGGTTACACTGGTATCAAACGAGATCATTAATTGCTATGAAGCAATCCAAACTTAGTAACCAGCTGCTTTGAAGAAAAGCAGGACAAAAAATCATAGGGATACATTGGTGAAAGTTGAAAGAAATCTGATATATATAAGTAAGTTATGATGTAATTCACTATGTGCATGTACTACATTATATGTCTATTAAAAATCAGCAAATGAGTAACGTCATTTGTTCCATCTCACAATTTACTGAAATACCATTTTTGAAAATTTTACTTGCATCACAGAGTATAATGTTGAATGGATTACCGGTACCTATAAAATAAATACATGCTATCAATATTAAATTGCTTGTAGTGCAGCACTGAAGGTGACTGAGCATAATTGTTAGTCATTCATCAAGAGCGAAGTATAAGCCATTTTGTCCCATACTTTACCAAACCAACCATATCTAAGATTTTAGTATTTCAGATTTTTTACCGTATCAAGCTGAGGGTCCTACTAGAGCTTGAATCAGACAAAATATGGAATAAATTGTATTTTATGTAAATTTATGGTCACCATTTCATAACAGTATCAAATACTTGTTAACTGATCTTTAATATGGGACATACATGTTCATTGTACATGGACTTGCCGAAATGCAAACAGACCATTATAGAAACTAGAAAGGTTCAGAGGATTAAATGAAGATATTTATGATTGAAGTAGACCCTTTAATCCTGGGAGATCTTTATTAACATGTACTCTGATGTACAAATGTATAATGACCCTGTTCAATATGACAATCACATAAGAAAACACTCATAATTCTTTGTAGAGTAGCAGTTACATTTTTTATCACATATAATTCAGGAATAAATGTCAATATCAGGTACATGTAGAACTACAGTAAAGGAGCAGAAGACAGAAGCAGTCTCATATCTATCATTCTTTTCTCAACTGTTTATGAACAAATATGCTAATAAATTACCATTTTTTATGTACAGCAGTGACAACCTGCCTTCTAATGTGTCTTCATTCTAAATTTAAAATTCTTTTAAAGTACAATTGTTTTTGTCTGCATTAATTCTTACTGTAATTTTGTAATTAAATTTCTTAAAGTTAAAGGTGAGTTCTGCCAAAATTGTTAGGCAAATGGCATTTATTTGTAATCTTGAACATTCAGTGTAAGTTTCATATGATTCTGTGAGAATAATTAATACAAAAAACAAACAAAAAACTCACCTTTATCTTTAACCTGACTTAAAACAAGATAAATGCATAAAAGAATAACCAGGCAAAACAGTAAAAGCTTGTGCACACCCATAATAACTGACATTTATTGATATTTCATTTCCTCACATATTTACTAGTCTACAAATTATCATTGTTTACTCACAGAGTTACTCACGTACATGCATTACATTACTTACACATAAATCTGTGTGTTTCTGATCAGCTTTTACCATTTGGGTGTTCCACGACGTGACAGGAGGGGATCTAGAAGATCCCTTTGTGTGTGGGCGGGGTGGGGGAGGGGGGGGGTAGCAAAATTGGTGTGCCCAGTGGTTCTTATATTCATTTTTCTACGAGTCATGCCTCTTCCCAAACCTTCTCTAGAATCGCTACTGCCAGTAAAATGTGTGAATGAACAAATACACGCAGAAAGCTATTCAACTGCATTTGTTCATTTGACATTAAAAAATGTCCAATAGTTTGGGTTGCCAGACAGCCACGCCCCCCCAAAAAAAAAAAAAAAATTGTTGTGTAACATTTTGGGGGTGCCCATAGACGAAACTTCACACTTTTGAACAAGATGCGATAGCTCAGTGGTAGAACAGTGGTCTTGTAATCAGTCATTCTCGTGTTCAAAACCAAGTCGATGTAATTTGCTTAGACAGTAATCTTCATCACCAAGTCCCTCTGCTTGCTTAATTACAAGCATACAATGCTTTCCCAGCAATCGGGTAAAACAAACGGAGCATTTTTTACCATTAATATATTCAATTAATTTTATAAGTAGCGCTATCTTTAGTAGGCCTATTATAATTTCTAAGGTGTAATCTGGTGTCAAATGATCATTTCACTAATAACACGATATCAATTAATTTCAATTAAAAAAAAAACAGACCTAAAACATATATTAATTTAGCCTTGTGCGTCACCTATTGAAAGTGCGAACTAGACAATTTCATATCGCATAATCCAAACAAGACTTATAAATGACAAACTTGTACAATACATGTAGGCTATTGAAATTGCCCCAGAGTTGATTTTTCGAAAACAGTTGCGATCGTGTTTAATAAGTTATAAAATCGAGAAAATTTTGTTAATTTTCAATAGAAGGCAAAGATATGGGGGGGGGGGGGGCTAGGGAGCACTACTTTTTTTTTCTATTTTGACCCTCAACATTTTAAAATCGTGCCAGTCAAAATTTTGCTCAGTGGGGGGAGGGGGTAGGGGGAGGAGTGGCATAGTGAGCGCTTTAAAAAAAAAAACCTCAATCCCCCCCCCCCCCCCCCTATGAGCCAAAAAAAAAATGTAAATTTCTGGTCACATTTTTTTTTAAAAACTTTTTTTTTTGCCCTTCTTTTTTGGGGGGGGGGGGTCAGGTCCGCTCGGCCCCCTGGATCCGCACCTGTTTATATTATTTTGTTTAAAGGACTGGGATAGACCAAGCGCAGAGTGTGGAAAATATAAAAAGGGTTTCTTGTTAGAAGGGAAAATGAAAAGGGGCAATTTTGGATCCTTCAAAAAACTGAGGAAAAAAAAGAGAAAGGAAGTTTAAATACTTTGGGCACATCATGATGAGGAGGGAAAACGCCTTGAAAAGCAAATTATTCAGGGTGCCGTGGAAGGACATTGAGGTAGAGATCGTCTGTTCAGTGGCGGATCCAGGATTTCTAAGAGTTGGGGGGGGGGGGAGAAGTAGTGAGCACTAAAAGAATTGCCCCCAAAATTTGAAAATCGCGCGACCAATATTTCGCTCAGTTGGGGAGGGGGGGGGGGCTAAATTTGATTTGGTGGTTTTGTGGCTCAATTGGGGGGAGGGGGTGGGGGGGGGGAGTGAAAGCACCCCTATCTCAGGACTGCCAACGTTTCTGCACCCCCCTTTCGCGGGCTTTTTCCTGCCTTGGAGACCCACCTAAATCCGGAACACTGCTCAAACTACCCCCCTAATTATGATATTCAAGATATTTATAACCTCTTTTTACAATTTCTCAGGATTCCAAAGAGAGAGAGAGAGAGAGAGAGAGAAAGAGAGAGAGAGAGAGAGAGAGAGAGAAACACTTTTTTGATATTTTATAACTCCTTTTTAAATTCTCAGGAATCCAATGAAAGAAAATACACCCCCTTTTTAAAGAAATCTCCGGGTGAAAAGTCAAATAAACCCTTAACATTTTTTTTTCCACTTATCCCACGGGTAATTGGCCTGGGGTGGTTGCCCAGGGTGTAATTGTCCCCGCTCGACGCAAAAGCAGTGTTTGTCAGTATGCGTAAAGGAGTAAAGGAGGAGCTAGGAGCTAGGAGCTCCTAGGTATTATGTATAATGTTGGCAATGGGTATGGTAATTTCTTCCTCTTTATTAATGGGATGTCGATTGCTGCACAATGCACAACGTCGGTGGCCTGGAGACTTGCAAAAATTATCTCGAGAGTGTATAAACTGATAAATAACACTGAGTGGGGGGGGGGGTGGCGGGGTTGTTATCAGGGGCGTCGCTAGACCTTTTTCAAGGGGAGGAGGGGGGGGGGGGTGTAGAGGACACCGATTACCGACAAAAACTAGCAACCATTTACCGAAAAATATATTAATGCCAATGTCCCAATGTCTAACCCTATAAACCCGGGCCAGGAACTTTAAGTTATTTTTCAGTCCCCCCCCCCCCTCCCACGCGGAAGCTTTGGCACTTCATTAAATTATTAGAGAAAAAAGACGATTCGTTGTACCGTTCTCGACTCTTAATCCTTGTCTGAATTCAGTTTTCCCCCTCCTGCGCAAAGCGCGAAAGCTTTCACGTTTCATTAAATTATTAGAGAGAACGGAGACGATTCGTCGTACCATTCTTTACTCTTAATCCTTGTCTGAATACAGTCACCCCCCCCCCCCTACCCGCGCAAAGCGCGGATATTTTGACGTATAGGAGCCTATCATTCATTTATTAGAGAAAGAAGACGATTCGTTGTACCGACTCTTGATCATTGTCTGGATTTTCAAAAATGTTTCTTTGTCAGATAAAAAGTAACAACTCGTAGGGGAAAAAAAAAATTACCGACCGACCGACATAATACATCTCGCCGACTTTAAACTTTTACATTGATATTATAGTACACGAGGATCGAGCAAGAATACCGACACAGCGGACCCGACATAGCAACATAATTATCTATGAGTATCTTCTTGCTCCCTCGACGTGGTGACTCCACCCAACATCCCCTCTCTCTCTCTCTTACTCCCACCCTCTCCCTCCCCCGTTCTTTTGTTTCCCTTTTCTCTTCTTTTTTCTTTTTCTCCTTTTCTTTCTTTTCTTTCTTTTTCCTTGCTTTCCTCTCCTTCCTATTTTCTTTTTCTCTTTCTTTCTTCTCTTCTTTATCCTTTCTTTTCCTTTTCTGTTTTCTTTTCTTCCCTTTCCCTCTCATTTCCCCTCCTCCTTTTCTCATTTTTCCCGACAGCAGCGCAATTTTACCGACAATATCCTGACAAATGAGGGGGGGGGGTGTCGCACCACCTAGCCCCCCTTTAGCGACACCCCTGGTCAGGGTGTCGATTTGTATCCTCGGTTGGGGGGGGGGGGGGGATGATAGGTGCCAAATATTTTTCGGCAATGGATCAAAGCAACCAAGAGGTAGAGGCGTGTGGCAGGTTGCACCCACTCCCTTCCAAGTTATTTACTTTTCCAAGTCACCCTCAATAAAGATACCATTTTAGAGAATATGGGACCCATGTGAGTCCCACATGGGCTGCTACCTGGGTTATTATCCTCTCAAGCATATAGCAGGATTTAATTTAGGGGGGGGGCGGTAGTGAGCACCTCCTAGGGGGTGGGTGCAGGGAGGGAAAGTTTCCCCCTTCCCGCGCGAAGCGCGGAAGCACTGACGTTTCATTTCAAGATTTCAAGATTTCAAGATTTCATTTATTGTTCAACCATCAATATATATATATATACAATCAAAATAAGTTCATCAAGATTTAGAATAATGCAATGATGGTTGGTGACCCCGGAGAAAGCAGAGCTTATAAAAAAGGGGCCACCAATACATAAAAGATCAACATTAATTATACTAAAAAATATCAACATCGAACATTAATATAAACAAGAAAAAAAAAGAAGAGAAGTACACTTCTGCAGCAGCAACAAAAAAACTGTATCTACATGTATAAGAGGGCAGTACAAATGAAAGCGAACAAGAATATCAAGAATATTTTATAAAGAAGGTAAGATTTCTCTGCTCAGCTTTTTAAATCTGGAAAGAGTTGAGCTGTTTTTGATATTGTTGGGGAGTTTGGTTCCATAACTTAGGAAAATGAATTATAAATGAATTTGAGGCGACGGAAGAACGAACCTGAGGTAAGTGTATTAAATTAATTTGGCGAGTTTGGTAATATTGAGGAATTCAAAACAAAGATATCGCTAAGGAGAGGAGGCAAGATTTTCGAATGAAATTTATACATAAACACAAGGGAATTCAAGGTTATCAGGTCCTTTAACGGTAATATATTTGATTGTGAAAATAAAGGTTTTGTATGACTATTGAAAGGAGCATTAAAGATAATTTGTATTGCTTTCTTTTGTAAAATGCATAATTTATCTAATGGGTTTTAAAGGTGTGACCCCAGACAGTATTACAGTAATTGAAATGAGGGAGTATAATGCTATGTAAAGAGTCGTCAGAATAGACTGGGGCACAAAAAGTCTTAATTTAGAAAGAACACCAATAGATCTTGATATTTTTGTACAAATTGAGCTAAGATGTGGTTTCCAAGAAAGATATTCATTCAAAATTACACCTAAAAACTGCATATTATCGACCTTTTCTATGACATTTCCACCAATAATGAGGTTTGACAGATTTGACGGAACCCTCCTTCCTCCCGCACGAAAAATAATATACCTAGTTTTGTCAAAATTTAAAAACAATTTATTGCAAGCATACCATTTATTTAATTTGTCTAGTTCATTGTTTGCTGATGATATAAGATTGTCAATTTTTTTATGTGATAATGAAACAGTGGTATCATCAGCAAACAAAGAGAAGTTTAGAATTGAAGAACATTTAACTATATCATTAATGTAGACGAGAAAAAGGAGGGCCCTAACACAGATCCCTGAGGAATTCCACAGGATACATCCATATGTTGAGATTTGACACCATCGATCACCACATATTGATTTCTATGTAACAAGTAACTGACGAACCACTGAAGTGGAACCCCTCTATTTCCATAAAATTCTATTTTTTTAACAAGATGTGGTGATCAATGGTGTCAAATGCTTTTGACAGGTCCATAAATACACTAAGACAATAATTACCAACATCTATTTCATGTGATATAGTATTAACCAAGTTCAGTACGCCAAGATCAGTAGAAAAATTCTTTCGAAATCCAAATTGTTGGGTATCAAAATATTGTTTAGTGCAAAAAAATTTATACAGCCTGTTGTAGATTATCCTTTCTAACATTTTTGAAAAAAAAGGTAATAGAGCAATTGGTCTGTAATTAACAATGTCATGTTTGTCACCTTTTTTATATATTGGAATTACCTTAGCGGTCTTGAGATTATCAGGGACAATACCTTGTGACATTGATTCATTGAAGATATAACAAAGTGGATCAACAATTGTATGAATGCATTCCTTAATGACACGTGCAGCAATAGAGTCCGAACCTGGTGCAGCAGATGTTTTCATGGATGAGAGAACATTGATTATTTCAGTATTGGAAGTCGGATTAAAGAACAGTGAACTTGGCAGGCGCGGATCCAGGATTTCTTAGGGGAGGGGGCCCAACTTTTTTTTTTTTTTTGCTCCCGAAATTTGGAAATCGCGCCGGCCAAAAATTCGCTCAGTGGGGGGGGGGGGGGGGGGGGGGGGGGGGGGGGGGGGGGGGTAGTGAGCACATTTTTTTTTTTTTGGTCCTCAAAAAATTTTCAATTTGCACCCCCCCCCCTTGAGCGCCAGGGGGGGGGGGCCCAACCTCCAAAAAAGGTAAAAATCACGTGATTTTACATGATTTTTTTCTCAAGGGGGGGGGGGGGCCCGGGCCCCCCGGGCCCCCCCCCCCCCCCTGGATCCGCCACTGGAACTTGGTACACGGTTTGATAAATAATCCAGAAAGTGATAGGAAGAAGTTGGTATCTTTTCTTGTGTAATCTTCCAATATTAACAAAATACCTATTAAATGCTTCAACAATAGATGCTTTACTAAGTATCTTATCCTGATTGTAATACATGTGAGAAGGTAATGTTTTGTATTTTTTACCTAATAAATTGTTTATTTGAGACCAGGTTTTTTTTCATATCACCTCTCAATTTTTTAAATAGGTTTTCATAATAAATCTTTTTGCTTCGGCGAATGATACTTGTGAATATGTTCTTATATTCAACGTTTTTTTCGCGTACGGGTGTCACCTTTCTTCATATAACGACAATATAACTTTTGCTTTCTCTGAATAGATTTTAAAATACCACGGGTGATCCAAGGTTTATCGTGTTTTTTAAGTTTTACCTTTGTAAGGGGAAAACATTCAAAATAAAGGGAGCTAAGCTTATGAATAAATAGATCATATGACACAGTGACATCTGTTATACCATAAATTACAGACCAGTCAATCAATCGTAGCTTATTCTTAAATAACAAGATCTTTTCTTTGGTGATTACTCTTGATTTGCCACAGAATGAATGAATAGGGACAGATATATTGTCACTTATACAAAATATTGGAAAATGATCCGAAAGATCTGAATAAATGATACCACAGTTTAAATGCATGTGAATACAGTTTGTAAATATGTTATCAATCACGGTAGCAGAATGTCTAGTTACACGAGTTGGTTTACTTATAGTAGGGAATAGCCCATATGTAAACATTATATTTAGAAATTCATTAGTTCTGTGATCAGTATCTTGATTAAGTAAATTTATATTGAAATCGCCTAATATATAAGCATCTTTATTTAGGGGATTTATTTCGACCAACAGACTCGTGAGTGTTTCGTTGAAATCATTAACATCAGTATTAGGTATTCTGTAAACACAGCCAACTATTATAGGTTTCTTTTCTCTTGATGCATTTCAATAAAGACAGTATCACAATGATTACGACTAACTGATAAATTAGGACACAGGTTATAATCAATATCATCTCTTATATATAAAGCTACTCCTCCCCCATGTTTGTTAAGTCTATCAATATGAACAAGTGAATATCCGTCAATATTAAACATATTAACTGAAATGTTGTTTCGAAACCATGTTTCAGAAATTCCAATAACTGTGAATTTGTAATCTAATGAACTAAGAAGAAGTTGTAGATCGTCGTAATTACGGACAAGACTCCTTGAATTAACATGTAATATAGAAAAATTATCTGGAGTAGATTTATATTTTTGTACAAAATCATCAGAAAACATAATACTTGCAGGAATCATTAGTTACATTGTTAGGTTGTAATATTTTGTAGAACTCAGCTCATTATTAAGTTCATTTAGACTAAGAGGATTTACGGACAGAGAGTGGTATTTGTCCTCATCGATACATTTGTCTAAGTGAAAGAAAGTAAAAATAGATAACAAAAACACATCGTTGTCTAGGTGATGATTGAAAGGAAAAATTTCAGAGTTGCAAATAATACAAAATGCATCGTCTTTGAGTGATTGTAATTTAGAACAATTCTGACAGAGTAGTTTATTACCCCTCATGAGAAAAAAGAAAAAGGAAGTGCTGCAAAAAGTGTACCAAAAAAGAAAGAAAAGAGGGAAACGACAAACAAAATACGAAGGCCAACAATAGAATGCCCATTATATTATCAAAGAAAGAGTCGATTCGTTGTCTCGACTCTTAATCCTTGTCTGAATTCAGTTCCCCCCCCCCCCCCCCCCCTCCCGCGCGAAGCGCGGAAGCTTTGACAATTCATTAAATTATTAGAGAAAGAAGACGATTCTTGTACCATTCTCGACCCTTTATCTTGCTGAATTCAGTTCCCCCCCCCCCCCCCTTCACGCGCGAAGCGCGGAAGCTTTGACATTTCATTAAATTTTTAGAGAAAGAAGACGATTCTTGTACCATTCTCGACTCTTAATCCTTGCTGAATTCAGTTCCCCTTCCCGCGCGAAGCGCGGAAGCTTTGACAATTCATTAAATTATTAGAGAAAGAAGACGATTCTTGTACCATTCTCGACCATTTATTTTGCTGAATTCAGTTCCCCCCCCCCCCTTCACGCGCGAAGCGCGGAAGCTTTGACATTTCATTAAATTTTTAGAGAAAGAAGACGATTCTTGTACCATTCTCGACTCTTAATCCTTGCTGAATTCAGTTCCCCCTTCCCGCGCGAAGCGCGGAAGCTTTGACATTTCATTAAATTATTAGAGAAAGAAGACGATTCGTTGTACCATTCTCGACTCTTAATCCTTGTCTGAATTCAGTTTCCCCCCTTCCCGCGCAAAGCGCGGAAGATTTGACGTTTCATTAAATTATTAGAGAAAGAAGACGATTCGTTGTACTGTTCTCGACTCTTAATCCTTTTTCTTCCTACGTCATCTTCCTATCCTCTTTCTCTCTCTTTCTCGCCCCCACCACCCCCTGGCTACTCACCTGTATCCTCTCTGTCTCTCATTATCTCTCTCTTTCCCACTCTCTTCTGCTTTTTTGCACTTTTGCGCTTCGCGCTTAACATTTAAGCTCGTTGCTTTTTAACGCTGCGGCTTTGCATTTGGCGCATTGCATTTCTATGATGCTGTTGATTGAATAAATTGAATAAATTCATCAATTCCTAATGAAGCCGTATGAGCGAGAATTAAATTTATACTTGTCTCATATACGGTCGTCTCATTTACTTCGTTTTCTATTTATATATGTATGTATTATGAAAATGAGATAGCAAAATGTGTATATTGATGGTCATCTCGCGAGTTATAACCATTACTACTCTCATCGGGCTCTCATCATTAATTTTTCTCTTTTTTTTTTTTTTTGATGGTGAATTATTGAGAGGATGATTGTACAGGCCATCCCCCCACCTGAAATATTGGGGGATATATCCCCCCATCCCCCCCCCGGGATCGACACCCATGCCCCTGGTTGTTATCCCATTTAAAAGAAATGCAATTCTGCATGCTTTCGTTCTCTTTCATTTTTTCCTTTCTCCTTTAACTCTAAAATATTCCCTCTTTCCCCTTTTTTCTCTCCATTTTTTGTTGTTTTTCTTGCGCTTTTTTACATATATATATATATATATATTTTTTTTTTTTGGGGGGGGGGGGGACACGTTGTGCAAGAGGGAAATCGCGTGCCCCCCGCCCCCTTTCCCGGTAAAAAAAACAACCTTCTTATAATATCTGAGTCCCCCTCTCTTTCTTTCCCCTTCTCATTATTCTCCTTTTCCCCCTTTTCTCTCCTCCATCTTTCCCTTTTCCCCCTTTTCTCCTCTCTATTCTCCTTTCTTCCTTTCCCCCTCTTTTTTCTCCTCTCCCCTTTTCTCTCCTCCCTCTTTTCTTCTTCTTTCTCTCTTCCCTTTTATTTCTGTTTCCCCTCTTTCTTCTCCTCTTCTCCCTTTTCTTTCCCCCTCCCCCTTTCCCCTCTTTTTTTGTTTTACCGGGGGTCACGTGCCCCCTGTGCCCCCCCCCCCCTGAATCCGACACTAATAAATATTCATCATAAATGGGAGCAGATGATCTTATCTGTATGAGCGCCATCTACCGTACATGACTTGTGCATTTCTGAAAAAAACACCCACACACACTACAACTGTATACAAGCGGTGAGTCAATCCTCTGGCATCCCTAGCCCCTAGCTCTGGCGTACTGCGATCCCATACATACCGTACCGGTATATACATGCACAGTATACTAATTCTCTGCAGCGAGATCTCTTGCTATTTGTTTTATACACAGTCTAGAGTCTAGTCACAGACGTGACGTTTACTTTCGCATTCGCCTCGGAAAAAGTTGCTGTCAAGTGGATTTATTTTCAAGCAGCAAATACGAACACGTTCCTCTTTTGGATCAATGGATATTCACTTAGGATTCTCTCGTTGAAGTTTCAATTAATTGAATTATCATGTGGCAATTAATAGAACATTACTATTCGCAAAACTACACTGTTTTTTGGCTGGCAGAGTTCTTCCACAGCTGGCCACACATCTCGTACAACGGGCTGAAGAAACAAGACTCAACATTCGATCCCACAAATCAAAAATATATCGAGGTACGTACGGTATGATGACTGGATTAATGTGAACCTAAAGTTACTCTTTGCTTTAATTTTGTTTTCAAACTCAATGTCATATTTATAGATTCACTCTCTTGAAGGAATTTTCTGCCACCTGTTGTCAATGTCAATTTATTTTAGTGATGCAAATGATGAGGGATGGGGCCTGGGGGAAACACATCGCAAACGTTTGATATTATTATTAGCAAGACTATCTAATCTAATGAATACTCAAATGCACTAATTTTTTTCAAAAGCTATAAAGTATAATATTAAATGCAAAGTATAATATTAGAGTCTAGATCTATATGCAAAGTAAAATGTTGTAGAATCCAGTCTTTATCTAAGTGCACCTTATTATTTTTGATTTTTGAACTCTGCACCCTCAGTTGTAATGTTTGTTGAAAGTTTGCGATGCCACAGAAATCTGGACGTATAAAGTATACCAATTGGTCCTGTCCAGTACCACCTTAGATGTAGATGAGGGAACTTGAGATTGTGGCTTTTGATTGGCAAGGCGGTGGTAGATCTAGAGCAAGTTCCTGGAAATGTTGTTAAATTGACTAGGCCTAGACCCTTCAACAATTTATTCTGAATTTGAATTGTTGAAAGAAATATGACCGACATTACCAAGACCTTTTTGTCAATTTTATGTTTTTATAATGATAGCTGTCTACACTACTCGTCTATGAGTTATGTAGAGTACTAGTTGTTAAATCAAAGACTCAGTTAAAGGCATTGCTTTACAGTTCAAGGCAGTACGGTGTACTCGTTTTATTAGTTACTTCGACGCCATGATTACTGACTGGCTATGGAACGCCAAGTGTGTAATACCTGTTCATTACGACACTACAATCCTCCTAACTTGTGGATTGAACTCAAACAATACAAATGTTTGATTTGCTCTGAACGATGAGAACAAGCATTGTATAAATAACTTTTGTCAGTTACTGAAATAATACTACTTTAGTATATCAAATCTCAATCCGAACAATATGCTTTGTATATATTGAACATTTGGTATCAATCTGAATGTCTTAAAATGTGTTACACAATAGGTTGCTTCAAATATGCAATATCATGAATACTGTCTGTTTATCATTTGTGCATAAGATCATAATAATAAATGTTAGCATTGCGTTTCCAAAATATATAACTTATGTTAAATCTTTTGAAGATACAGTATAGTTAAAGACCTTTATATCTTCTTTGTATGACATGTGAAACAAACTGTTTGAACTGTATGAACTCTAAACTTCTTTTGTTTTAAGTAAACTAAACTAACACAACAGACAATTTCTGTTTTTAACTATACAGAGAGACTTTTCTCTTTAAACTACATCACAGATAAACGTTTCTGTTTTTTCCAAAAATAGAGAGACTTTTCTCTTTAAACAAATCATATAGATCTTTTCTATTTTTCACCATACAACTTTCTCTCTGTGATATTCATACATGTACAAGAAGTGACTTTCTTCTTTACAACACAATATAAAACTATGACCGAATTCAAAGGGTTATATGTTTAAATAGACGGTGACTTTCCTTTCACAACATGAATTGCAAGTGAGTTGAATGATGTGCTTTTCCTCAAAATTAACTGTCCATGTACCAACATTGATTATTTGTCAAAAACACATTAACTTTTGTGTAAGATTTCAAACCTGTGTAATTTGTCAAACAAGGAATAAAATAACTGTTTCCAAAATGATATCTGAGACATTTTGTTTGCTTTTGTTCATTTTCTGTCTGCCTAATACATCAATAACATCTGTGATCGGAAATGAACAACAGATAAACAACAGATAATTTTATACTTTGTAAACATAAACATTATAGTGATGCAACAAATTGTCTTTGTTAAAAGTCTTTGTTTTGTTCTTGTGAGTTATACAGTTAAGTATAATAGTCATGTAGATTCCTAGGTGGAGCACGATCACGGGGTGGATTTCTTCGTGCTACCATAGGAGGAGTTTGTATTCTCTCGTTACGAGGGGGGTTTGCGATTTGTGGCAATGGTGTATCATCGTAATCTTCTGTTGCAGCATGATTGTCATGCTGACCTTTCAAGACTTTGAAGTGTGATGAGTTTCGCGTTATGCGGTAGGAGCCACGAGATGCAACAATTTGCGAACCCTTGATTGCTATGACCTTCAATGGTCTGGTGTCGAAAGGAGTGGTGTATTTACCGATATGCCCATCACGCTTCACAAGGACATGGTTACCAACTCTTATTTTTGATTCTCCGATTTTTCGATGCTTTTCCGCGTACACCTTCTGCTTCTGCTTCATGGACTTATCGCGATTGCGAATTTCGCTGTCATTTGCTGCTTGCGATTGAGGCTCAGGTAAGCGAGTGCGGATTGGACGCTGGAACATTACTGTAGCTGGTGGTGCCCCAGACGTTCTACATGTATGTGGAGTAGCTCGGTAGTTTCTCAGAAACGTGAACAGCTCTTGTTTCCAAGATTTACGCTCGGCTGTTGCTGTGCGAACAACTTTCTTTAGAACTCGCATAAATCGCTCAACTTCTCCATTGGCTTGTGGCCATCGCGGTGTGACTCTACGATGCCGGAATCCTAAGTATTTCGCGAACTTCAGGAAATATTCGCTGTTGAAAGGTGGTCCGTTATCAGTACGGACAACTTCTGGAATACCGAACAATGCAAATATGCGATCCAAATGTGGGATAACCGCTTGACTAGAAGTAGATGTGAGAATTTCAACCACTGGGAATCTGCTATAATCATCGATGATGACAAGAAGATGCTCTCCGGTTGGAAGATCTGAGAAATCTATGCTGACTTCTTTCCAAGGATGTGTTGGAAGTGCTGACATTTGGATAGGTTCACGCGTAGTTGAACTGCTTGTTGCTTGGCATGGAATACATTGACTGATCTTTTCTTCCACGCGCTTGTCGATACCTGGAAACCAAACTTTCTCGCGAATCAGCTGTTTGGTGCGAACGACGCCTTGGTGTCCTTGGTGTGCAATTGTGATGATGCGATCGCGAAGGATAGACGGAATCACAATTCTGTGATCACGGAGTAGCACTTTTCCATCTTTTGCTACACTGAGCTCATCCTTTACATTTTTGAAGCTCTGTAGATCTGGTGTAATTGAGTGCCAGCTATTCCCTTCGACAGCTTTGATACATGCTTGCAAAACAGGATCCGATGTGGTCGCTGCAATTATTTCATCCATGCTGATCGATTTAGGCACTGCGTTATCAACGATGAAGTTGATGTGCTCTTCTGCGTTTGGCTCAACGGTTGATGTGCTAGGTGACGGATGTCGTGACATATAGTCGGCCGGGTTGGTTGCACCTGGTTGGTATTCTAGCACAAAATCGTACTGCTGAAGGTGTAGCATCCATCTTTCTATTCTCGCTGGAGGAGATGAGTTAGATCTGTTGAACAATGGCACTAGTGGCTTATGGTCAGTGATGACCGTGAACTTGCTGCCATATAAGTAGAGGTAGAAGTGTGTGATTCCCCAAGTTACTGCTAGGGCTTCACGCTCGGTTTGTGAATACCGCTTCTCGACATCTGTAAGTGAACGGCTCGCTAGTGCTACAAGTTTGTTGCTTTGGTCACTGCCTTGTACTAGCATAGCACATAGCCCTACGGGACTAGCATCTACAACGACTGTGGACTGAAGACGTGGGTCGAAGTATGCCATGTGACAGTGCTGTGCTATTGCATGCTTGATGTCATTGAAGGATTTGATGTGACGCTCTTCCCATGACCATAGAACGCTCTGTCTGGTCAGATCACGAAGTGGTTCGGATAGTGATGCAAGGTTTGGAATGAATCTTGCACAATATGTTGCTAAGCCAAGAAAACTTCTGACTTCCTCCCGATTGCTAGGAGGTGCTGCCTCGATCAACGATTGGACTTTCGTGGGACTTGGTGATACGCCTGATGAGCTGAAGATATGCCCAAAGAATTCAACCGAAGATTTGTTGAACTCGCATTTATCGCCATTGAGAGTTAGGTTCTTTTCTCTCAGACGTTGCATACACTTCACCAGCCGCTCATTGTGTTCTTGTTGATTTTCGGCATATACCAATATGTCGTCACTGATGTTAATCACGCCTTGAAGACCTGCCAGGGCTGACTGTATCAGATTTTGGAATTGTTCTGCTCCGCTATTCACTCCAAAGTTCAATTTCTTATACTGATACAAGCCAACATGAGTGGAGAAAACAGTGAGATAGCGTGATGCCTCGTCTAATTCAATCTGGTGATATCCACTGTTTAGATCCAGCTTGGTGAATACGGTTGCCCCATTCAGCTTAGCTAATATGTCGTCAATGGTTGGAGTAACGTGCCGCTCTCTCTCGATAGCTTTGTTTACGGCTCGCATATCAACACAAAGCCTGATTTTGCCTGGTTGCTTCGGTTTAGGCACAACTCGAATTGGAGAGACCCATGGTGTAGGCATATTCTGCACAGGCTCGATAATGTCCAATTCCTGTAAGCGTTTCAGTTCAGCTTCGACATGATGTCTGACGTGGAAAGGTATCCTGCGATGTGGCTGAGTAACAGGAGTGACAGAACTATCCACGTGTAGTTTGCATGTGTTGCCTGCTAGCTTGCCTATTCCCACGAATCGATCGCTGAATTCGTCGATGAGTGACGGTGCTACATGAACATTGTATGTAACAGCGATCATGTGGAGCTCTTCTGCAGTGTGCAAGCGTAGTAGAGTGGGACCATTGTGCTCCGTAATGAAGAATACAGCTCTTTGCATCTGCGCTTTGTGACGTACTGGCAGAGAGATTTTTCCTAGAACATCAATGGGACTATTGGCACCAAATGCATAGACTTGCTTGCCTGTAGGTTCGAGAGGTGATTGTCCTTTGCAGATTGTGTTCAAAGTTTCTCGACTCATTATGTTCACTGACGTACCTGTATCAACGATAGCTATAGTTTTGACATCATTGATGAGCACAGATACTTTGAGCAGTTGATTACTCTCATCTGATGGACCTATGGTAAATAGATAGTCCTCATTAGTTGACTCACTCTGTGCTGCTTGGAGAGATGGTTGTGACTGCGAGTGTTGTGTTGTCTGTTCTACAAGGTTAATCTCTGCTTGTTGTTTTAGCCTGGCTTTGCACACTTTCGCAAAGTGATTTTGCTTGTTGCAGAATAAGCAGGTTTTCCCTTGTGCTGGACATGGACGATCAGTATGAGGGTATTTGTCACCACAGTTTCGGCAGATTTTTGACTTTGAGTACTGCTGTTGTTTAGCTTTAGCGGGTTTCTGACGGTTTTGACGTTCGTGCTTGACATAGTGCACGTCAGAAATGTCACTCATACTAGTGCTCTTTGCAATCTCACTGGCATGAGCAGTGGCTGCTTCAGCTGCTCTAACAATTGTGATGGCTTGGCTTAGGGTCAGGCGTGCTTCACGGAGGAGGCGTTGACGAATGTTAGCATTTCTCATGCCTAGAATTATCCTGTCCCTAATGAGAGATTCTGTCAATGTTTCAAATTCACATGTTTCTGCTAATGACTTTAGAGATGTAACAAAGCTCTCAAACGTTTCACCCTCTCTTTGTACTCTCGTGTTGAATATGTACCGTTCATATGTAGTATTAGCATGTCCCTTACAATGTATTTCAAACTGATCGATCACCTTCTGATATACCTTGGATTCAGCTTCGTTAGTCCAAGTAAACGTGTTGTAGAGGTCGACCGCCGGCTGCCCGATCACGGCTAGCAGAGTTGCTACCCGCAGCGAGTCGTCTCGGGTTGCTATCCCCGTTGCAAGTTCGAAGTTAGTGAATGCCTGCTTGAACTTCTTGAAACTGGTCGCAAGACTTGTTGAATCAATCTCCAGAGGTGGAGGCGGTGGTATTGTGAATGTGGCCATCGTTTGCCCATTCCCTCGTCGCCAATGTAGAGTACTAGTTGTTAAATCAAAGACTCAGTTAAAGGCATTGCTTTACAGTTCAAGGCAGTACGGTGTACTCGTTTTATTAGTTACTTCGACGCCATGATTACTGACTGGCTATGGAACGCCAAGTGTGTAATACCTGTTCATTACGACACTACAAGTTACTAGATCTGTTCTAGACCTACAGGTATGTCATCAATTTTTTTTTTTTTATGTTCGACCAAAGATGATTCCAAATCAATAGGTCCTCACTCCTGCCATAGACCCTACTTTCCATATAGACATGTACACAAAACCTGCCAAGCTTCCAGGTCTAACTTCAAAGGGGGGGGGGGGATGTCCCAGCTTCCGGGTCTTGCACTATTGTCATTTTACATCTGTATCTTGATGATATATTTGTCAGGTGTTGGCTCCACTGACTACCTCTATACAGTGTATGGGGAAGATTAAAGAATTCTCCAAACTAGACAT
Organism: Strongylocentrotus purpuratus; assembly: GCF_000002235.5. NCBI lineage: Eukaryota > Metazoa > Echinodermata > Echinoidea > Camarodonta > Strongylocentrotidae > Strongylocentrotus > Strongylocentrotus purpuratus. Next base: position 37,591,914 of record NW_022145599.1, read on the forward strand.
TTTTTAAACTCACATGTTTATAATATTCATCGCATTTAACAGTTGATGACTTTTGAAATATTCTTTATTTCATTCTGTTGTGATCTTGATGATAACCTCATTCTGTAAGCATATTATTTCAATAAAATATATTGAATTTAGTATACATGTAATCGTAACAGATGTGGAAACTTCATGCCAATTATGAAGCTTTTAAGTCATAGAGCTGAGATAATGAAAATTGACCCCACCTGCTGTACTCCACAACTGTGTTTCTTCACTTTCTTGAGTTTGGTCTACTTGTACATGTACTGTACCTGTACATGTACATTTGTTGAAAATAACTAGAGTCTATCTATACATTGTAAGCTTGAAATGATCCAGTGAACGGCAAAGGATTAGTGAATAATACATAACATTGTGTTGACTCACAACATCACAAGGAAAGGGAAACACTTCTTATACTCCCCTAGTATTCAAATGGTCCATTGAGGGTAGCTAGGGGAAGTTTTCTTAAAGCTTCCAACGAGAGCAGATAATAGAGCTTAAGGTCATTGAATAGAATGACCTGCACTTGGAGGATATGAATGGGTACCAGGAAAAAGTGAGTCAATATTAACATGTAATTGGGAATTCCCACCTACCCACCCGATGGCATCCATTCAACCAACCAGGATGGAAGTCATTGTTTGCATCATATGAGTCATAAATAACATTGACACGTTATCTGTTTGGAGCCAGAAGGTTGTTAACTTTGAATGATATGGGTTAACCCCCCTCTTGCACATACTGCACCCTTGTATAAACGCCTGAATATTTTGAATGTGAAATCTCTATATTATATGCAACTTGCTCAATTTATGTTTCTTTTCAAGAAAAATCAGCTACCATGTATTTTTAATGAGATGTTCATTGTTAATGCTGAAATTCACTCTTATGAAACAAGAAGTTCAAATAAATTTCATTTGCCCTCTGTTAAAACAACTTTTCTTCAAAGGAACATTTATTTTAGTGGACCATCACTATGGAATTTACTTCCCAATGGTATTGTCAGCTGCTCATCACTTTATTCTTTCAAGTCAAAGTTGAAACAATATTTGATCTCGTATCCAACTCTTAAGATATAGTTTGTACGGTGTTTCTTTCTATTGTTCTCAATATTTCTTTCCTGTATATCATTCATTGCAATGACGACCTTCGTCATTGCCTTGTTTTCGTTCACATTCTGCCCCATTAATATTCTCCTTTTCCTTTTCCTTATCCTTATCCTTATCGTCAGGAAATCGCATTCGTTTTGCACGTAGTGTTTGTGATTCCTAGTTAGGTGCTTTCCTCATGTCCTTTTCCTTTCAAATTTCATAGGCATAGTCTCTAACATCTCATCAAGGTCACTACATTCTTCGATTTTGGAAATCACTCATGCATGACCGTCCAGGCGCCATTTTGTTCGTTTCTGGTCCATTTTAAGGCCTTTATATCTTCCTTCCTATCTCCACTATCCTTCATCCTACAAACTTCTAACAAATTCCTCTAGATAGTCTAAGAGATGTTCTTTCATCTGCGACAAATGACTTGACCTTCAAAATGCCATCTTGATACTCGAAATTCAAATCTAAAACCGACTCCGTCAAAAACCTCTCAAGTTCTTGAAAAATGGACCCCTAAATAATCTAAAACTGCCATAACTTTCTCATATAAATTCCGTTTTGTATTTAAATCTCACAGTATCTTTATCTCATAATTGCACATAGCCATGCTAAATTTCACGCTCCAATGGCTATGCACAACATAAATAGCGCCCTCTAAAGTTCTGGGAATTGGCTTTCTCTCTGTGGCCGTATCTCCATAATGGCTTGGCAAACCCGTACCCTTTTTTGGATTTAGATACTTGAAGATATGCCCTTTCCAGCCATATACAAAATTATATACCCTATCACTGACCAAATTTGAGAAAATTGCCCTCCAAATTCGCCATTTTCAAGAAAATTGAGAAATAACTTCAACTTGCTCTAAAATGGCGATCGTTATACCTACATCAATGAAACTTTGCAGACATATGTATCCATATACGTGATAACTGTTTACCAAGTTTGGTAAAATTCGAATATGTCAGCGCAAAGTTATCGCCAAAAATGATGAGTTTACTATGGATTACGTAATAGCGCGTTCAATGCGCGCAATACATTGCGCGCACTTAACAATGGTGTCAGACTGACCGCAATGAAGTGCCCTTTCGGATGATACCAAGTATTATATATGTTCACACAGAAAATTGTGAGTAAATCGCGTTTGAAGAAAGATCACTACACGAATTCCGCCGAGTTTCCGCCCGAACCTAACACGTTTCGGCTATGACGTCATTTTTTCAGACTGCTTTTCGCCCCTTAAACGTCCTTTTTTTTCCTTGAAAATTTGCAGTGACATGCCGAGTTCCAATACGCAGGGCACCTCTTGGCCGGATTTTTGAAATTGGTCAAGGGGGCCATTTAAGACGCCATTTTGTCCTATACATCTATTTTACATCACGTGTTTCGATATGATTATCATAGAAAAAAAAGAGAGTGGTTTACAATAACAACCATGAAATTCTCTTTCTAATGATACCAAATACGGCCCATAAAGAGACGTAAAGAGAGAGAGAAAAAACAATTTAACTCCGGCCATAATACAGATCCTGCACGTTTTCCGCCCATTCATTACACGCATTGTCTATGGGGCATATCGGGTTCACGCTTTTGGCCCCCAGAACGAACTTGATTGCAATGTCAAACATGCACCAAATCCCATTGGTTTGTGCACGCAGTGCTTGCGAGCCCTTTCTAGGTTCTTTCCCCTATCCCAATTTCTTTCAAACTTCGTAGGCATAGTCACTACCATCCCATGAAGGTCACTGTTGATGCCTTTCTTTCGCCCTACCTATCTCCAATATCACAGAAGCTACAGACTTCGTGCAAATTGCTCTGGATAGTCCGAGAGAAGCTCTTTCGTAGAAACACGGCGTCATTGCACGCACATCGTTCCGACACGATTGCATTTCTAGTTTCCTCTTTATATTGTATTTCTTGGTACCACCAACCCACTACTACTCACCCCACGCATAGATTTGCATGTAATATCTGTTTTTGTACATGTATGTGTTATTGTTTAATTAAAAAAAAACTATTGTATTTTTATATTGTAATTTTAAGCAGGGGATGATCCCCGATAAACCTCTGTGGTTTTTGATCACCCCCTCTGCAGGTTCATCTTTTGTTGTAATACTTTTATATTTGATTGTAACTTACATTGTCTTTTATGAATCTGTGGAAATAAATGAAATTGAAATACTGGCTCCTAATAACGGTACTTTAGATGATGTACTACATGTATGTACATAATGACAAAACTTGATGAATGTTGTAATTTTATAGACACGCCTCATCAACTGTTCTGGTTGACAAATCATTGAAGTGATTGAACTGTATGTGACACTAGACTTGTTTACTATTAGATGTGTTCATACATTGTACATGTATGCATACAAGCAATCTCAGGCAAGTGTTGGATCCTTGCTGGCTGCTGTGCACAATATCATGTAGTTTTATAAAGATAGGAGAAGTAAATTACAATATTAGGAAAAATAAAAGTTGATCATAATATATTTTATTTTTTGAATTCTAAATTGTAAGATTGATCCTGAGTAATACCAACTGTTAATAGACTAACCATAATTCTGGACAAGAAAATGAAATGGTTTTAATTTTTTTTTACTGTTCTAAAACAACAAAATTGAAAAAAAAAAGAGCTTTATATCAATGCAGTACAAGTTCATGGACATCCCATCGAATCACATGTTGAATATAGTAAACGCATTTAAATAGGTTGTCAGAATTTCAGTGAACTTGTACTTACAGTACATGTGCATGTATGATGGTTTGGTGAAACACTGCCTGTCTAGTCCCCTTCCTGAAAAACCTAAACTACAGTGTACATGTGTATGAATAAGAGAAGAGATGAGTAAAAAATGTTTGAAATATCACAAGAAGAATTTATGTCATTTTATGATCTAAAGTCTCTCAGCTACAAATTAGTTTCCTTTTTTTCTTGTTCAGTGTATGATAAAGTTAATAATTTCCTTGTTCTCCTGACAGTCTCTGATCTTCTGGGCCGCTGTACCAATCCTATGGCTTCTCCTGACTCTGGTCCTCTCACTTTTCTTCAGCTGTTGTTTGTGCTGTAAGAGACGACGGTCATTGGATCCTAGTCGGGCTAGACTATCGGTCAATTGTCCGCAGAGATTCCTCATCATAGCATCATTTGTTTGCCTGTAAGTATCACCTGTGCATTCATATCAGTTTGTAGGTCTTCACGTCATATCTAGATCGGCTGAGAATCCTCCTTTTTACAATTGTATCTGACTGTATTGAGGCTCTTGAACCTGTCAAAGTGACCTGTTTAAGGGTGCGTTCATGCTTGATTTTGACGGCCAGAATCAGGCATCTGTTACGCGTTTAGTTTAAAACACGATTGCGTTCATGCTCACTTTTGTAGAATCACCAAAAAACGGCGATCACGATCGCCGATCGTAAACTCACAAAAAGATGCGTTTACAATTTGTAAACGCGTTTAAATGGGGTCAACGCACTGACCTGTAGTGGGTCTACGTAGCATGTGCACACAGGTTTACGAATCCAGCTGAAGGCCACCCAAGGAGAATTGCCTGAAGAAGTGAGCATGAACAGTGCACCGTGGAACTGCGATTACGATGAGCGTTTACGATGAGCGTTACAAATCGCTCATTCTGCCTTCAAAATCAAGCATGAACGCGCCCTTATTCTGGTGGCTGGCTCAAGTGCTGATCCAATTTCAGTCTAAACAGGTAAAATGTACGTGCTCGTAAGCCCATTCCCTTTTTTCTCCTTTGATTTTCTAAGTGCAGTGAGTAAACAAACATTTGCACTTCAGATTTGATCTTCAATAACATTGCATTCATTAGATACACAAACTTTGGCTTGTTCATACATTAACATACAGTTGTATATGGTAAATGTATGTCCATGGTATGTTGCTGTCTGTTACTTGACCCATGTTTGAGGCATGTCCAGTGACTCCATTCTTGACCAAATGCTTCAGCTTGTCTCTTGTACCAGTCAATGGTTGTCCCACTGAGAGGATGTCCAGTTCCACTGACTTCCTTCACAAAAACTGTGAAGGGGTTTGTACGGCATAGTGGGTAGAGGTTTTATGTACAGGTAGTATGTACATTGTATGTTGATGCAGTCACAGTTTGGTCATCTCACTGCAAATTAGCAAACAGGACAGAATAGCTGAAAGCAGTCCTTACCATATATCATTTTGAATTTTACATTGATTTCCATTTTCCAACATATTTTTTATAGGAAGATCTGTTTCCTTTTAGATCTTAAATCTCTGTATTTTGACATTGGAAATAATGACAAACCTAAGAAAGCCTTTTAAAAGTTTGGCTAAGTTGTGACTAAAATCATGGACCTACTACCGGTATGCTAAAATTGTGATAAATCTAACCACCTCAATCCAGTGACTTGGAATATCATCCGTGTATGGGGTCAGAATGGGGAAGGTCAACAAATGTCAGTTTTATTATTCCTCATACCAGACATTTATATCTATTTTATAGGCCTGTCTTGTTTCACTGATTGCTATTGAACTTGGCGTGAACTTTCAGTATGTCATCAGAAAATACAAATTTTTGGGGCATTTGACTTGGGCAGCATCGGATCATGTGTGAAACACATTTGGCCTATTGACCACTATGAACCAGGGGCCATCTTGCGCCGATGTCTCTCTAAACTGTAAGCCTATGCTTCTAGCTTTGTGTCAAAATTAACAAAAGATACATGTCTTGTAGATTTGTTACTTAAAATGACAATTAAAATCTTTTTTAAACTAACATACAATAGTTAACATAATTTTCAGAATACCACCTGAGAACTTCAGCTGGTCTGCCATCTTGGTAGAAAGTGATTCTTGAGAAAAATACTTGGAATATCAGGGACTGACAGAAGGTCAAAGGTCAAGTGAAGAGTCGATATATCTCTTCTAGACATGGAGATGAAAAGATGATTTCATTTTGTACATACACTACAGCTTGTCATGTAAATGAGCAGAAATAGGATCCATGGTGACTTGAAAAATACAAATTAAGGGGGATGGAAGCAGGGAGACAGCATTCAAGGGTGATCATACATACATGTAGCTGATCACAATGATCAGGATTTATCAGAGATAGAAATAAATGGAAATGCTTGATCCCCATTCTTGAAAACAAACACCACATGTATTTGTCCATGTACATTGTACATTGTATGTACATGTAAAGCAGACAATCAAAAAAGAAAATCAGCAAGTCCAGTTTCCAAGAAAATAGTAAGCATCTCCAAAATCTCTGAAAGATAATTATTTCATTCTTTTCTGCTAAAATAAAGACAGCAATGTCATTTTGATATTAATGCAAACACAAAATTGCCATACATCTACATCTGCTTGTATGTTTGAAATGTACATGTTTTCATATTCATCCATTGTATGCAAATGACATGAAATATGATATTTTGTGTTTTATGAACATTTTCATGCATTAATAATACATACATGTACAACGTCCATCTACACATGTACTCTAGCATTAGTATAGATCGTCGGTTTGCGGCTTGTTTCGTGCGGAATTGCGCAGGTACCTGTACATGCATTCTCAGATATTTGGGCTTCTCAGACATACACTATCCACACACAGGTCTGTAATTCACAGAATGGGTGATATTAAATTACCATGCAGTATGGAATGGATTCAGTGTAGATGATATCCAGCCTGCTGCTATGTGCATCATTTCACTGGTAGAGGCGTAGAGATGCATGATGCGAATTATATTCTGAGAATAGATGATAGATGTTCATGATCATTAACATATCATTAACATATCATTAACATTTATTGAAAGCATGTTTTCAATCAAGTTTTTCTTCATCTCAATTTACAATTTGATAAGCCCGACCTTACTATTAATTACGATCATGCGTTTTGACAATAATTTGACAATAATAGAAAATAAAATGAATTATTGTAATATGGATGATGCCGTCATTGATATCAGCAGTGGATATTGGATCTCATAAATGTACAGTATATGTACAGTATGTACAAAACAATGTACATAGATAGCTGGTACTTGTAGCCTATTCAATATGAATAGATAAATTTGATTTTCATAATGAAATAAAGCTACTCGGTATGGCTTTGGTCGTAATTGCCTCAAGGTTTAGAAGCTCCAGGTGCTATGTGCCATTTGTTATTGTGGCTATCATCATTATAATTATCATTATTACAATAACAATATTGTTATTATTATTATTATTATTATTATTATTATTATTATTATTATTATTATTATTATTATTATTATTATCATCATATCTTTATTGATTTATCATCATCATCATAATCATCATCATCATCAATTTAAAAAAAAAAATAGAACAAACCAAACCAAAGTGTAAAGTAGAAAGTCTGGTATCATACTTAGGTAAAAATTATTACAAAAACTTAAAACTCATTTTATCCAAACCCTCCCACACTTGCACTGGTTTACTACATACAGTATCTGTTGCAATGCATCACATCACACAAGCTTGACGCTTACTGGACATGTACATGGAATGCATGCAATCATGATGCTGATATTAATGTATTGATTTACATGGTGCATAAGCATGGAAAGCCCTCCATCACTATCTGTAGCCTCTTATTGTTTGATGTCCATATGGCATATTTCCACTGTATTTACTGCAGATTATTGACCGTGGCCTCAATAAGAATAACACGCGTTGTTGTCATACGCTCTAGATATTGATGGCCTACATGTACGTACATTGCACCTGTACAGTGCACCTGTATGGTGTATACTGTAACTGTTTTAATGTGAGACAAACTTCTGCAAGATACAGGTGTACACCGATGTATAATTTGTAGGGATAAATGAGCATACACCTGTACATGTACAAGTATAATAATAATAATACGTAAGAGTTGTATGGTGCTAAATCCACTTGACAATCAATGTAATGTGGCCTCTAGTAGATGTGTGCTTGGAATAGGTATTGAACCAGTTTGATATCCAAATATCTATTCATTTGTGGTTTTAAAGCCAGGGTATATATGGATGGAGATTTGAGTTCTATGTACAGTGTACACATACAGTTGTGGAATTAGACTGGTGTACAGTCAGTGTAGACTGTAGAATAAAGAAGCATAGCTGAGGTCATAATTATAGATTGAGCCAACAGGAAAGTGAGTAAGTCCGTCTAAGCTAAGCTGCCCTCCTCTCTCTCTCTCTCCCTCTCTCTGTCTGTCTACTCAAGGAGATTTTACTCCTTGGTCTACCCATTTTACATGTACAGTAAGGTCCATGGTTACCCCCCTCTCTCTCCCCCTCTCTCTCACTCTCTCTGTGTCACTTTCAACCCTGAATTCACATGCAAGCAAGTCGTGATAAAGGGATACTCATTAAGCAGTCTTTACTTGAAGCTTGTCTGTAATGGACATTGAGGGCTGTAGTAAAATTTTCATAAATTTTGACAAAAGGCCTAAGAATGACAACGTACCCGACGCTCAAACTTTGGACAAATAGTAGAAAAGATCTGTGATGAGAAAGGAAGAATGTATAAATTGTGACTTCTTTGAAATACTCCCCTTAGTTGTGATATCTGTGAGTTACAGTATTTGAGTAGAAACCATTTTATTACCACTGCTTTTTAAATTATTTATAAATATGCTTTTTTTACTTCATATCCATAGCAATTGACATTAACCCATTGTGAATAACAATAACAATAATATTATTTATTTGCCATGATCTTACACACAATGTAGAAGTATTGAGTTAAATGCATACATTTGTTTAGAATGATTTTTAAAAAAATACTCCTGAAAATTTGAAGACAATAACTTATAAATAAGTTAACTTTAGTACCGTAATCACTGTTCATTTTCAAGAATTGTGATATGAAAGCCCCTGCAATCAACAATTTACATGTAATTCCATACCAACATCTCTCTATTCATCACATTTTGGACTTATTTTTAAACAGCTATTGCCAAAGTTAAATACATGTATCAGTACGTGTACCTGTACTGTAGTCTGTAGTAGACTCACTTCTAAACAAAAATTGGTGGTATGAACTGCATCTGGCCAAGTACATGTCAATCAATGTACAGAAAATTAATTTCTTGGTCATGATCTTGGTAAAGTGTAGTGAGTTGATTTTCATGAAAAATTTTAGTGGCTTATTCATAAAACAGCATCTTAATCTACAGAATAAATTGGCAAACCTTGTCAGCATACAGATGTATTCTTTTAAAAATTTCTTATAGATGTGCAATCTGAAAGTAAAACTGGTATAATTTGTTCTGAATGATCAGATATGGAAGACTAGAGCTCTGTCTCTAATTGGAGTGATAATTGAAGATTGACTGCCTGACAGTGAATCCATGTATACTGTAGAGCCTAGTATTATTTAGCATAGAGTAGGGATAGAAGTTGAGCGTTTGAGCGGCATGATCCAGAAGATGGCGGCATATATGCGAAGAATCTGTGTTGAATGAAGACAGCCTGATGATTAGGAGAGGCTGTGAACTCTCTCTCTCCTATGAGATTACCAGTTTATCAGCTATGAGCAGCTATCAGCGGCTTAATATCACCTGTCACTTTACTTTACGACCCTCACTCATTTCACTTCAATGCATGGAGTATCAACGTTGCCATCATGCATGGAGGCCCGGCCTGATCGACTGCCATCACATAAATGTACTTTTATACTCGGTTACACTTTGCTCTATCATGTAGAAAGGGCTAGGAATGAAGAGACTGGCCAGCCAGGGTTTAATTAACACAACATGTCTTCTAGTCTCTTTATAACGATTCCAGTCATTAGTTTTTTGGAATTCTTACAAGTTCCTTATTTTGTATTAAAATCTAGATAACATACAGAAAACAGGTTCTAGCAATGATTTGTTGCCAATCAAATTCATTATATAATGTTGTAATTTGACATTTTCCATAGTTTCCAAGGGCTCAGATTTGCCCGATAAATGTTTTTGTCAGTAACATGAAATCATGAAGACATGGGTATTTAATAGCATTGAATGAGAAATTTTGAGGAAGAAGTTATTAGTTTTTCATTGGAATTACATGTAGTCTTTTGAAGGCGGGGCAATCCCACTTTATAATAAGTTCATTTGTATGAAAGCAGAAAAATAAGATAAACAGAATGGTGAATGTTTGAAACAAATCAGACAAATAACAAGAAGAATTAGAATTGTTTTAAATATGAGATGACTAAATGAGTGTGAATCTTGAATTGGCAATGAGGTTCGTGTATGGTAATTACAAGGCCTAATTACAACTTTTTCACTTTTTGTCCTATTTCATTCAAACTTGCACCCGCCTACTTTTCTGATTTCTGCTTGCTTCTCTAGTAGTAGTCTGCTTTTAAGGTTTGATTTCCCTTTTAGTAAAAGAAAGTGATGTGTATCTGCATCACACACAGTACATAGTCATACATTACATGTTTGCCGGCAAATACGGTATGATAGAATTGAAGAATAAGTGAACTATGATGATAGTCACAGGAGCTCATAGGAGAAACAACAGGAGGAAGAAAAGAATAACAACAACAAGAGAAGGAAAACAAAGTTAGCGGAGGAACAGAAAATCATGATTTGGATATAAATATGAAAATTAATAGTTAGGGAGAATAGGAAAAAACTGAAGAAAATTGAGAAGTGCAATGGACATAAGATTAGCAAAAGATCCCTGGAAAAGGAGAACAGAAGAAATTAAAACAAAAATTAATGCAAGGTCTTTAAAGGCTATTTTATTTAGATTTTAGAGATACATGTTTGATCAAAGAGGTTTGCCCTGCAGCAGTCCTATATCCATGTCTGAGTTACATGTAGAATCAAAACCATGGACATGGTTTGTTAAACAGTAGGAAATGATTCATGGCTAACAGACTAGGTTCATTACAGTCTCAAGACAGTCTCAAGACAGCATATCAAACTGAACTGGTGAAAGTTATCATAGTGTTTGGAAAAAAGAAAAATAGTAATGCAATGTGCTTTTTGGCAAATTGTCAGATTCTCAGACACTAAAGCTGTAAACATTACAGCAGTTTTGCGGATACTGTTCATAGATTTGTGAGCTATTGGTAATAACTATTTATCCTATTGTAGAAGTGTCGTAGTCGAGTGATTTAAGCACTTGACTTAAAATTCAAAGGTCTTGGATCGATCCCGACACTGCACTAATGTCCTTTGGCAAGGCATTTTACATGTGCCACTCAATGCCCAAGAGAGAAATGAGGACCCGGTAGGATGACAAAAGCATTTGTGTTAGTTATTGCCTGTAGATGCCCACACGGTGACTATATTGTAGGAATACTCCTCATGGGGTGGAGATGGTGCACATTGTGCGTGAATGTATCTGATGACCGGGGTAATATTATCAGTAAAGCGCTTAGGCGGTTAGAGACGGTTTTCCATATTAAGCGCTATATGAATTATAAATCCATATTATTATTATTATTATTTTCAAAGCAGGATTCTTTTTTTTAAAGCCATCTCCTCCCCCCCCCCCCCAAAAAAAAAAAATGGATACATGTACATATATACGGTATCTGTAAAATTTCATGAAGGAAAATATTGCATTATGCTTGTGGTTGCCAGTCCTGTCAAATGATGTACATGTATGATATGGATGATTATCAGGGGCTTTATGAGATTAGAGCGGTATGGGGGTTTCCCCTTTGAATGTCTAGTTCAGCTTGAATGATGCAAGGCGTGGGAAGAGGACTCCCTGTCAAACACCAATCCCATATTGACACACACAGCATGCAAGGCATGCAAGGCTTGTAAGCATAACAATCCATACACAGCATGCAAGCATTATATTGACACACATCAAGTCATCATGCAAGCATTCTCTGCAGTAAAGCCTATCAAAGCAATTAGCATACAGTATATTCAGAAAACGCTATCACTTAATGACACTGTACGTAGTCTATTAGCCATCTGTGTACATGTACATGTAGTTTGTGTAATGTCTTTCTTTGTTCTCAGCTTGTGTGAGTCATACATGTTCAAGCCATGAAGTTATTAATTAGTAGTGTTTATGGTTGACTGCCCGCTCGCATTGGCCTCATCAATTACCAGAGTTGATGTGGACTTGATGAATCTCATTGTCATGCATAGATGCATGCCATTGCTATGACTCGAGAGGGAGTTCAGAATGATGCATGAAAGACAACAAAGTAAACACTTTCAGTCACATAATAAAGCGTTTTTTCAACCAGGATGCTGCAAGGTCACAAGGGGTGACGCAAGAGGTTGTAAGTGAACTTCATGACAACAAAGTATCAGAAACCACAAGATGCCCAAATATCAGCTTGTGTATTTGATAAGGAAATAACATTTTATAGAAGTGTGTTTTTTCTCGCTTGCTTTGCCTAATCTCTAAAAATTTAGAAATGGGTGGTTTCAGGCAGAATACTACCGTTTGATGATAGTTGGGCACCTTGCTACCTGAATACCATCATCTTGAAGGTCCACAAACATAATTATAACACAGTAAAGTGTCTCTTTTTTCTTCACTCAGGCTCAGCTAAGTTACAGCCTGTTTTTAATAGGAGACCAGTCACCTCAAGTGCTAATTTATAGGGGTTATACAGAGTATAGTGTAAATATCAACCCATAAGACTTTACCCAATACTCAGCAGTCTTGGGCGATAATATTTAATAGGGGTCCAATGCAAATAGGCCCTTCAATTTCAATTCCAACTCCAGACTCCCATGAATGTACAAGTACACAAAGTGCCCATACATACAGACTCTAAAATAAACCCCAGTCGAGAACCCTCTGAGAAAAAAAGTTGGTGTGCAACCATGTCTAACAAATATGAAAAAAAATAAAGGGTAACATAGTACATGTATGTAAAAAAATAAACCCATGCATGGAACCCAAGTCAGTTCTGTTCTGTTTGCAGCATTTCTTTGCAATTTTGAATGAGAGCACCTTCTCACCAGTTCCCTCTACTTTTATGTATTTAAACCTGCATTATTCATCTGTTTGAAGCTTACATGTATGCTTTGAATAGTATGCCTACATGTACAGCAGCATTGAACCCCAGAGACAGTTAATATAGAGTGAAATGCTTTAAGTGACTGGTGACTGTTCCCTTTAATATCTCACTGTTTGGTCTAGCCTGTTTCTTTAGCTCTCCCTTGAGGCTCTGCTTTTCTCAGCAAAATGTCTTTTGTCATTTTAGGTACAAAAATAAAGCAACCTTGAACACTTTGCCCTTTTATTGCCATAGCAACAAAAGATTCCCAGGCTGTACCCCATAGTCTTCTGAACTCAGACCCATCATGTTAATTTTGGAGCTTGATGTCAGATTTGATTCTGTTTCTACAGTTATCTACAATTATACATGTACATGTATGAAATATGTGTATACATTTGGAAAGAGTGATTCAACATTAGATCTTGGAAAGTAAAACTCAAACTGAAACTGAAAGTACTAAATTTGGAATTTGAGAATAAGCTAGCAACTACTGTTTGTGTTGCTTTTTAAATAATGAAACAGCGAAAAGAATGAACTTTGTTACTTTGACTATACTATATATATTTAGTGTATAAAATCACAAGCTCTTTCTTGGGAGTGAATTAAGTGTCCCCCCCCCTTTTGTTTAAGGTGGGGGGGGGGGGGTATTTACCATACATGTACATACATTTACATGTAAGTTTACAAATCACTAAGTATTTTGTTCTGTATGTTAGGGGATCAATGTTGCTATACTATATATTCAAAATGTGAGCTTCAAATATAATTTCTATAAAGATATATTGCCAGTTTGAAAACACTCTGTTATTAACCAAAAATGACTTGTATATAATTGCTTGATGCACCAGTTTGCTCTTGCATAGAAAGAAACCCACACGGAAGTGATGGAAGTTCATGGAACCCAAGTCTGTCTGTCTCAGGTTGTGAGCAAGGAGTTTAATCATGTCATTCTCTATTTTCTTCAGACTCCTTATCTGTAAGCCCATAGAATGTTAAGTATTTTTAGGTTGAACTTGATTTTATATGTTGTTGCTGTATACAGATGTACAAAACAAATTGTTTTTCATGTGATTGGTTCACTCATGTTTGCGGTGTACTTTCTTTCTCGAGGGGAAAAAAGTAAAGACAGAAAATTACAGTGTGCTAAATATGGAGGACCAAGTCATTTCCTTCACTAGGTTTTTACGACCTTCCTCTCGTGTTTGTCAGTGTGTATGCATTTGGGTATTTACAGACACAATATATCAATAGGGTTTAATTCTTGAAACTTTTATCCCTTTTGAGCTTAAGTATATATTACAAACTTCAAAGTGTGAAGACTGATAATACATGTATAAAACAATATTTTAAGTCTGACCTCTGGGTTTCCACAACTTTCAGTAGTTTTTTGATCCAAACGGTATGAACAACTCCTTGAAAGTGAAACTTTCTTCTTCCTTCCTGATGCTAGCAGTAATTAAGGCAGATTGTGTATCTGCTGAACAATAGACAATAATTATACCTTTTTTGGTGAAACTAATTCATGAATATTTCCCATTTGGCCTGATATTCTTCAACTTCAGACTTTTTGTACTATTTTGGTTTCATGCCGCTACAGACTGGTTAAAGATATGAAAAAGCTTCTAAATGTTCATCTTCTGATCATTTGACAGTTAAGGATGAAAAAACCTGATTTATATCAGTACATTGTACATTATGTCCTGACATATCACATTAACATGTTAGAATACTTTAGTGTGTTATTGATTTTAATGCATTTATCTGTCCAATCTTCTTGTTTTTATACAGAGGGCTTCTCGGAGTTGGTTACTATGGCAATGAGACGACTGCTATTGGAATCCATCATTTCATCAACTCAGCCAATGGGATAAATGACACTGTTACCAATGTGGATTACAAGGTAAGAACATCTTCCCTATCCCTTGGTTGTAGAATACTGTAGAAGCATTAATAGAACTTTATGAAGTTACCTGTACCTGCATCAAAATGATGATCATTGTTTTAATGGCACTGCTGTAATGTGCATTGAATGAAAAAGAGTTTTCTTGAGATCAGATGTTTAAGATCATAGAATAATTGATCAATGGACATTCCCTGTAGGCAGAGGCATATTGGTGACGCAGTTACATCTTCTAGTATTTCTTAAAGTCGTAAAGTATCCATCTCTTACATATATGTACGTAACAGATTTGTTTTATTTATCTATTTATTTTGTTTATTCCACCAACCCTTGTTAAATGAAGCTGATGGTTGATGCAATTGATGGGCAGTATTTAAAGATTTATAAGAATGCACAGGTCAGTGTATACCGGTAAATGTGACTGATGCTGCATGATACCAAGAAGGTCTTGATGATACTATTCATCTAGCTGTTAAAGGGTTGCTCAAGATAATTATTCATTTCTTTGTGTTAAAAAAGACATCATTATGCAAACAATTAATATGTAATATGTTGTTTAATTATGTTATCTAAAAATATATTTGTTATGATTTCGAATTATTGTTCATCAGATCAATAAGATTGAAGATGATCTTGGGAGCATTATTCCATCTGAGGTGGCATCGCTGGAAAGTGAGTTACGGAAGAACGTGAGCAATACGACAGCTCTAGGTATAATGCTTGAGATGACTGCCTCATTGACGCAAGCATCTGAGATGGCAGCAGCTAACCTGACGGAAATCAGTGAGAAGATCTCTCTGAGTGGATTGGATAGTAGTCAACTCATCAGTAATATCAAATATTATGACTACTTCAGGTTTGTAATCTCAGTTTTATACACACGTACAGTGTATGTATGTCATTTTAGGGTTGTGTTATTCCTTACTATGACCAATTCAAATTTAGAACACTATGGTCTTTTGCATGGTCCATACTGATTTTGTTCTTTTTTTGGTGGCAGCACCAATAAGGATCTTGCCTTTATATTAAAGCTGTCTCCTCATTCATACACTATTATTTTGTGATCTAATCTTATAAGTTTCGTAAATATGCTTTTTATAAATAAATACAATAAATGTCAACTAGAATTTGAACTACTGTATATGTACCACCTGATTTATTTTACACATTGTAAGTCATTCATGTAGATTTGTATTTGTATGCAAGGAAATGAATTGAATTAGAATAAAAGAGACAATTGTATCTTACAGGTGGATGGGAATGACCCTGATTCTGACCTTCCAGGTCGTGACCTGTCTCTTCATCCTACTGGCTGCATCAAAGGCATCAAGATATCTCCTAGTCTTGTGAGTAAATCTAACAGGTTTCTTGTGAAGCTCAACTCGGAAAGATATAGTTCTTTGTTGCAAATATACAAAGCATTTTTTAAAATTTAAGTTACTGAAGTTAATAAGTTCCCATTGATAAAATAGTATTGCAATGATTGGAGCATTGGTCTTTTAACTGAGAGGAACTAGATAATAATAATAATAATAATAATAATAATAATACTCAGTTCTTTTATAGCGCATAACACATTACAGGATAGCATGTCCCTATGCGATGTCAAGTTTGTATAGGGTCCTTCCACAATCTCAAAATGCTGTAATTCTGTCTATGTTTTTGTTATTAGATCAAGTAAAATTAAATGGCACTCAATTCAAGAAATTAGCGTAAATTGTATGTTATAGATTCTTAATGTTTTTCTGTCCTTTACAAAGCAGTAACATTACAGGCATAATTAAAAAGCTCTAAACGGTAACAGAGTGGCTTTATATTTGAAATTGCAACTAAGAATTTTTGTAGACAGATTGAGAACAAAGTTTAAGTTCAGAATATGCTGAATATGTGATATGCATGGAATTTGGAACCAGTGTTTTCTCTGTGTGTGATATCAGACTTCAATTCAATAATTTGTTTGTTACAGGTCCAGTATCTTATGTATCGTGTGTATCTTGATGATCTGGTGTTTAGTTGGAGCAGAACTCTTCATTGAAGTGGTAAGTACTTTCACACTGTCGAGAGTCTTATGCTCAATCAGTTTTTGTAAAAGTGTTCAAATTAAATTATTACCCAAACCTTCCCTCTTACCATACTCCCAGTATTGAAAATCAAACATTAAGCCAAATCAGTTTGATAGTTTCCCATGATGTCCTACAGAGTCTGAGATGTCCCTAGCCTGGATCCAAATGTTAAAACTTTAAGAGAAGGATTAGACAGATACATGTAGGTGGTGAAAATTGCAGTGTCTGCAAGAAGAGTGTTTAATTTATTTTTAATTTCCTTTGATTTTGTTTCTTTTACAAAATGAAACAATGGCAATGAAAAAAGCATGCACATTTCATATGAGTTCTTGATGTGTATATGTAATTTGTTAAATATTGCATTGATTCTTGTTGATTAATTGCAGGGGCTTGGTGATCTGTGTGTCGATCCTAGTCAGTATATCATGACTGAAACCAGTAAGAAATCTGAAATATCTCAAGGTAAGATGCGCTCATAAAACATTGATCTGGAAAACAGTTATTTCATATTCTTGGTATTTGACATGGAATCAAAAGCTAACACAAAGTAACAGATTAAAGAAGTATTGACACTCAGATAGTGTTTAATAGATAATTGCTAAAAATCATCTCACAGCAGTTAATTTTCACATCAAAACGAAAAATCAAGTTTGTATTCAATTATGCAATTTTCTGTAAAATATGAATGGTAATTCTTATTTATCAAATATGTTTTATTAATAGAGGTACCCTCTATTAACATAATGTAAGGTATGCAGTTTGTATCAATTACCAGGAAATATTTTGTTCTGTATGTTACTGGTTCCATGTTGCTATGCTATATATATTGGCTTCAAATATTACTTCTATAAAGAGAAATTGCAGAGAAGTTTAAATGCACCCTCAATCAACAAACAAGGTAGCTTGTGAGTAGACTATTTGACACACCTGTATTTACTTATAAGAATTTCATTTATATTGGATATTGCTTATGACAAGTATTACTTGTGCTTCCTGAAAAAAGTGATACGCAACACGATATGATACTAAACATGAAGTGTATACTTGATATAAGTCACATGATAACTTCTCAGCCAATAGACTCCTATCCAACAAATACCCTATTTCATATAATGTCATCATATAAGTTTATTATCTGTGTTATATTCACCTGCATCTTAACTTAATGGTATCTGAGTCATACCTGTAGTGTCTATTATTGTGGTTAACAATAGAGTATCTATTGTAGAATGAAAGCCCTTACAAAAACATGTGATACTGATTTGCATATGAATGACAAACGGCCATGGGATGTGATAGAGTAAAGCTCTTTCATGACAGGCCTGCTTTCATTACTAGTTCATATGCAATGGTATCTAGTATGAAATGAAAGTCAGTTCTTTGTATTGATCATGGGGGAACAGATTGTACTTGACAATTACACCCATTCTTCAAGTGGAATTATATGTTAGGTTTAAGCTACGTTCAGCAAAGTAACTTTCATTCTGTCTAATGTTGCATTATTAGACCGAGCCTGAACTCAGTATTCAATCTTTTTCAGTACTAATTGTTTGGATATGCTTGTAGCTTAGAAAAACATTTTCAGCTTTGTTTTTCTCTCTCTTGTTTTGATAGATTTTGTTGTATTTTGTCAGCTTGTATAGACAAAACAGCACTTTGGAATTTATTATCTTGCTTAGTTTATTGAACCAGAACTTGAACTTTTTTCAGCTATACAGAGCAAAGATACTAGTTGTCATACTTTGGTTATTGATAACTCAAAACTCAATATCAAACTGAGATTTCTTATTAAGTTGACAAATTGATTTGGAGTAAATTTTATGATTTCTTGAATGTTGTTTTTTTAATTAATGGTCTGAATATTTGATTGTACTTCACTTTTTCATAAATCAAGACCACAACATTTAGATGTATCAATATTTAATTCAGAACATAATTGCCAGTGTGTATTGCAGCTAAAATGTCAAACCTCTTGTTTTCTCTCCGAGTTATGAATCATTAGTGAGATTGGATATGAACAAGTTGGGAGGAGTGCTCAGCAGTGGCATTATTGGATCATTTAATTGGATGTACTTTGAATGAGATGATTATCAATACAAATGCTCAAAAGCTGTTAGCTCTCATGGAGTGGCAAGCTTTTCATTCTGTACTTATCACTTTCATTCTGCAATGAAGTGGATCCAGTAATAACATGATAAATTGATTTTAATGTGTACATGTTGTTTGTTTGTTTATTTCTAGTGACAAAATAACTTGGGCAATGAAGAGATAGAACGGTTACCTTCCATAAATCACAAGACTAACCCTACTCTCTTTAGAGTCAGAGCCTAAACCTGGAACTATTAAAGTTATAATAAATACTAGTGATATTGGTATGCACAAATGATTTGTATCTTTATGTTTCTTTCTTTTCTTTAGATGTTCTTGAATACTACATTCAGTGCACAGACAGCAGTCTAAATCCCTTTAGCTTGGTAAGTTTGTACAAGGAAGATTTAACAGTATATTTAATTATATAGATATATGTGAGTTGTTCAGGGTGTCTCAAAAGAAGATGTGTCAAGATTTTGATTGACAACATATTACAAGATATTTGCCTCTTTTATATCCTTTTTTTTTTCAAGTGCAATTTGTTAATACACTTTGTTGAAAAAAGAAAACATACACCCATATTTAAATTTTGGAGAGGAATATTCTTCCTTGCATTTCATTTATTTAGTTTTGTAGATGACCCTTACAATTTAGACAAATTTTTGTCATAATTTAAAGAAAACGTTCAAGTTTATCTTGAAAGAATGCAATATGATGAATAAAGAGGTTACCTTGGAAAGGGAATGAACAACTCTAATACAAGCAAAGTGAAATGAGGAAGTAGATCTATGTATGTTATCATGAGACACAATGCATTAGAAACTAAAATGACCTAGCTGATTATAGATGGAGGACATATGAAGTAATCTATCAAGTAGTAAAAAGGGAATATGTAAATGAGGACATATTAAATGTTTACATGCTCTGATACATTAATGGAACAAATAGTGGACGACCACAGTCAACTTTTGTCACAAGTACAATGTATACATGTACCATATACTCAGTGTGACAGACAGTCAGTGGTTTTGATCCATAGTGTGTAAAGAGTTTATGCTCCTCTTGCAATAAACAGTCTTTAATTGAGAAGGTTTGTAAACAAAGCACTTACATGTACAGGTGTATGTGGATGATAATGATAGTAATAAGAAACCATCCTTTAGTGCATAAACAGAATAACACTTGTAAGTATATCTCTGACTTCCGATGTGCTTGAGAAGAAAACAGATAATAAAAGCAAATGGGTTACTGAGTCCCTTTTATATGTTTAACATCAGGAATAAGTGTGTTTTATTGGCAGACTTAAACTTATCTATTGTTTGTAAGAGAGTTGGAGATGCTATTCCATCCATAAGACTGGGACAGAATGTGAGGAACAATAAACAAACTTTCATTCTTCATGATCAAAGATCTCTTGTTGGTCTATAAGCAGTGAGTAATTCATTTAGATAGGAGGGAGCTAGTCCATTAAATCATTCATTAGCTAATAATAGTATCTTGAACCGGATGCTAGATATCATTTGATATAGTTTGGATAAATATGAGAAATGGATGAATAGATTTATATCACTTCTTTCTTTTGGATATATCAGAAATCAGGTTTAAATAAGCACTCCATCTGGAGTGAAGTCCAATCTGACACCTTGTTTGATCAAGTGAAATAGGCAACTTGGAATGGCATGTCATTAGTCACATGAATAGAGATGATGAATACCGGTAATAGGATAAACAGTAACATTTCATGGATAAAATGTCAGGGGATTTTGATTGCATGTTTAGAAAAGGAAGAGGAAAGTAGCATATCCTGCTATTGTTTGTTAATAAGTACCACATTGTGTTGGCATTGGGTAACTTCCCACGAATGATAAAGGGGACCATTCCATAACAAATATTTTTCTCTGTATGTCAGGGGTTCCATGTTGCTGTACTGCCCTCATAATAGAAACTTCAACTCCTTCTTCTGTAATAATACATAGCAAGTTCAAATACATTCTCAAATAACATAAAAGTGATTTGTGAGTATTAGATTAGTTAAATGCACCTGTACATGCTCATTGAATAGGGCCTGCATGGAACCCAAACACATTTGGTTTCCATAGGTATGATTTAATGCTGTCAAACCTATAGAATGCCACATACATTTTGTCGGTATATTTGTTTTAAAGATAGGTTTGGATGCTTTACACCACATACATGATTATTTTTAAGTGATTGGTATCTGACCTGTTGTTCAACAAAAGAGGTGTCTTATACTGCTTTCTAACTGGCTTCTATCGGAGTCACACCGATGAAAATACAGATTGAATTTTCCTTATGTTTAATTATTTAATTTAATCAATTGAATTTAATATTTTATATGGAATATCTAATTGTAGCCTTTTAATTACTACATGTAGTAAAGACCAATAATATTATTTGATGTTAGCGCTCTGAGCCTTATGGGAATGGCGCCCTAAATGTTCATTGTATTGTATTGTATTGTATTATGTAAACAAAGGTTAAACCGCAGTTTTCCCCCTGACGCTTTCTAACTGCCGGTGAAATTCACTCGCTGTGGCGAGCCCTTGTCGGAAGTGAAGAATTATTGTGTAATTATTAAGCCCGCGCTCCATCTAGCTAGCATGCAGCATGTTCAACCATAAGTCAACAAACACAGCTGGTTACGATAAAGCGCGCGTATACTGCGACCTTTGACCATTTTAATCGCTGTTTTTATCGCCTTTTTCTTCCGGACACTTTCTAACTGGCCGTTTCATCGGTGTCACACCGATAGAATGAGAATTTAATCGCCTATTTCTCTTCTTTTCATTGGCTATTTAATCGCCTTTTTCTCCTCTGTTGCTTTCTAACTGGCCGTTTCATCGGATGCGTCCGGATGCATCCGATGAAAATCAGTGCAGTTAGGAAAGGGTATTTCATTCACATTCTACTTTAATAATGTACCAATCTTAAAACCAATCTTAAAATCTGGGAATAATATTGCACTTGCATTAAGAGAAAGTTGGTTAAAGTTGATTCTTAATTGGTTATTATGAAGTGGATGGGTTGCTTGAACCTTTAAAATAGAAAACAAATATATGGATAGTAGATTAAACTTGCTTGGAATATAATTGTTCAAAGAATAGTTTACATTTGATGCCACAAGGTGTATACACATGGCACGAATAACTAATTTCTCTACTCATTATCCAGAAATCAGACATTTTCTATCACAAATGTAGGAAGATATCATTTATTTTTAGCCTTTAATGGTCAATAAAACTTTGGTTTGATTATCAAAATTAATTTTTGATCATTGCCAGAACTAAAAATGAACTTCTAGATATATACTATACAATAACAAGGTGTATGATTCAATGTTGTAAAAGATGAATCCCTAAAACATTGTTATGACGAACAATTACTTTCATTACTTCATTACACAAAATGAAACTGAAACTTAATGTGGTATAATAAATGTATGTCAATTGAGTCGACGTAGCACACAGATTTATAGAAAAAGAAAAGTCACAATGTTATTTATCAATCCTGATAGGATGTACTTAGATGTGGTAAAGCAACCTCCCCCCCCCCCCCCCCCCCCCCCCATCTTGACAAACATGGATTGATATTTCTTGTTTATTGAGTATTGAATTGCCTTATATGAAGTGTTGTTTATTTTGGTTGTTTGTTTTTCATAATGGGTGTATTACATCTCAATTCACATTTGATTGATACTGTAAAGTGAGTTCTAGAGATTCTACCTGTAGTTTTCAATTTCTGAAAGTGCGTGCTGTAGGATGATATTCAATGTAAAATACAATATTTTTATATTTTTCAGGCAATCACTGAAGCAAACAATTATCTGGCTTCGGCTCATAAATCTGTTTTCTCTTTGGAGGGCATGGTGAGAGAATACGCCCCATCTTCACAGGTATGTCATGCTATACTTCTACTACAATGTTCAACCAACTATAAGGATGGTGTTATAACCATCGCTATACTTCTACTACAATGTACTATACTTCCCTACTATAAGGATGGTGTTATAACCATCGCTATACTTCTACTACAATGTACTATACTCCCCTACTATAAGGATGGTGTTATAACCATCACCAGGGGCGTACGCAGGTTTTTTCAAGGGGGGGGGGGTTTTAAAATCTGGCCCAAAATATTTTGCTCCCGAAAATTTGAAAATCGCGCTAGCGGAAAAGTCGCTCAGGGGGGGGGGGGGGGGGGGGGGGGGGGGGGGGGGGGGGGGGGGGGGGGGGGGGGGGGGGGGGGGGGGGGGGGGGAGGTAAGCGGACACTTTTTTTTTTTTTTGTCTCAAAATTTAAAAAATTTGACATTTTTTTTCGTTGGGGGGGGGGGGGGTAAGGTCACTTTACGTTAGCCGTGGGCATAATTTTTTTTTTTTTTTAAATTAAAAATTTACTTACTATAAGGATAAGGATGGTGTTATAACCATGTTATAACCATCACTATACTTACTACAAGGATGGTGTTATAACCATCACTACCGTATACTTGTCACTTTACTTGGAAGGAAAGCCCTGTGTAAGACTAATAGACACTCAGGCCACTGCCAACCTCATGAAAGAAATTATGTTAATGGTTAAGCACTAATTAGGGACAATCCTGTGATTTGTATTTAATATTACCCAGATTGGAAGCCAATTAATTCAATTCTCCGACTAGATTGCTTACAGAACCCCTCGTTTTAGTATGTCAGTATTTAACTCACAGTTAAGAAAGATTTTTATGTTATGTGGCCTGGACATAGTCTTGACTCTTAATGGAATGCCTTGTTTATTTTATTGCTTGCTCGGTAGTTCCATGTTTCTTTTCAGAGTTAATTGGCAGCTGTTATTAGATAAAGATTACAGAGCCCTCACAATGTCATCCTGTAACTAATGTGCAACAAATTTCAGTGTGCATACAAAAGAACAGAGCAACATATTATTTTCTGTGTTTCGAAATGAATTACTATATTGGTCTTAATTTTAAGGAGAATTTGTTAATGACGTAATGATTCTTGTATTTTTTCTTGTCAGACGTACGTTGATGCTGTTGGAGTTGCTTTGGCTGATGTGTCTGAGTATACACAACATGTGACAGCGTTAGTAGACTGTACAGGCATTCACAAAGATTACATCACTGCTCTAAATGGCATATGTTATCATACAATGTGAGTTCAACTATGCTTCAATGAACCTCAACTAATAGTTCTCTCATTCTCAATATCTCCTTAAATCTTGATATGTGTGGGAGTTTTGTATATTTCTATTTTCTAACTAAATGTGAACAATGCTTGCATCTCTTCACATTCGTGTAGGAATTCCATTGTAAATGAAACCAAAAAAGTGTAATGTGTTTCGTACTTACTATGAGTTTAATCTTCAATTATAATGACTTTATATTTTGCCCCACATGTTCTTTTATTTTGTTGTTAAATTGCTTAATAAAATTTATTTAAAAAATGCTACCTCCATATATATATGCTGAAAGATCATTTCATGCTCAAAGCATTAATCAAATAACACATAATGCACTGTCTTGTAGAGCAAAGTGGAATGAAACACAACCTAGTTCGTTGAAAGTTTGTCTCATATATGATACTGGCACATTAAGATATAACAGTTTGGCTTATAAATGAATACTACATAAATGAAATATTTTGAAGAAGGAAAGCAGTGTTTAATAGCAACTGCCTTTTTCTTGCAATGAATCAATGATGAACAACCATTATCTCAGGCTATTAATTCTTGTGTTTTGTTTTGTGTTATTAGAGCTGGTGTTGGTTTCCTGCTAGTAAGTGGCATAGTCCTGGGTCTCCTGATCACGTTGGTCTTGTGTATGTCATCCACACTGGCAGCCAGGATAGCAAGAAGGTACGTGCTTGTATCCATAGCATAAGGAATGATCAATCTGTTGGAACATTCAAGCACTCCTCTTATACTACATCCAAAGTTCAAAACCATTTCTGAAGTATCCCAACTAATGAGATGAAAAACAGCTGTGCTGACTAGGGTGTTCCGCCCGTATGTGGAAAAAAAAAAAAAAAAAAAAAAAAAACACAAGGCAGCTACCCTGGAATGGAATGGAATGCTAATCATATGTTGCCCAGAACTGAATACCGGTAGTACAATTTGTTTTCGTACTCCAGAGGTGCTGTTGAAACACCCTATCAAACTTCCAGTATAAAAGAAGTATTATAATGCCGATTAGGTGCTATTCAAGCAGATCTAAAGCAGTGTCCTTATAGAGTTCTGATGTGCCTTGACTCCAAGTATAAAAGGAATAGAAGTAATAAACTTTTCTTATGATGACCAAAATTACCAGTTAGATCATTCCGATTTTGATAACATTCTTATGAGAACCAAAGATAAACGTCACACCAAATTTATTTGAACATTAATTACGAGGTTGAAGCCTTCTGTTAGTCTGTATTTTGTTTATGAATAATTTTCAGGAAGATAAATTATGAGGTGGACCAGGAAGATCCTTTCCTGCCAACTCCAAACTCTACGGCGACCTTGGAGAGATTCAGAAGAAGAGGTCAAGAACCAACGGATTCAGCTCGGGTCACGCCCCCACTTGCCCCCATCTCACCTACCAGACCCCATTCACAGCATGGCTTTGGGTAAGTAACTCTACTCCTCCCCCTCCCCCTCCCCACTCCATTTTTAACCCTAACACTGAACCTAACCTAAAGCCCATTTCTAACCTTAGCTCTAACCCTATTTTAGATGAAGGAAGTGTTGCTGAAGCATATGTCAGAGCAATGAAAGAAGAAATGCTGTCAAAATAAACGTATGATAAATTGTACATTAAATTGAACAGATCCTTACTTTAGAGGGACAGCCAATAAACTCCATGTTTTAGACTATATGTTGTTAAAATGATCAGCATAGCTTTAGAACAAACTTTAGACAAAATCGAGCATTTTCACTGGCTTTAATGATAACCTTGTCTGTACATGATTGCTTCATATATGTCCAGGAATACATAAGATAGTAAGACGCATTTGAACAAAGATGTATAGCATCACAGTGAAATGCAGACACAAAACAAAAGTTTATTCCCTTGACAATGGGTGTACATCTCTCTAACTAGTATTCCTGTCATAAAAATGTGTTTTCTTCTCAGTTCATTAAAAGCTTGCTCATGGTTACTCATTTTTCATTTGTAGTGATTAGATTTTGCTTTCTAAAGCCTAAGTCACATAAGAGGTACGATCGGTTACTGACCTCGGACAACCATTCGTCTTTAGTAATCAGAAATCGCAAGAGAGATGACTGTCTTCCCTAGGTCATCAGTGGTCTTTGGATCATTTTGGTCAGTTGGATATTTAAGATGTTTAACCGGGGCCCCGTCTTATAAAGAGTTGATATCGATTTCAACTTATTTGCGATTAATATCGATCGCAACTATGTTCATAAGAGGCAAGAGACTGCAACCTTGCGATTGATTTGGATCAATCGTAACTCTTTATAAGACGGGGGCCTAGGTGTTTATTATCGCCAATAAATCAGTGCTCATTCTTCCAACATTTCCATGATTGAACAATTTTTGTAAGACATTCTGTAACCGATAGGCATCTGCCCTATAAGTGATTAATTGCCCACGTTGAGTTCGTGCACATTGGTTGTCAATGGTGACAGCGTTAGATGGTTGCAGGAAGTTGGAAATTGGTCGTACACCAAGTGTGACTTTGGCTTTAGAAGGTATCATTTATTTTTACTTGTACTTCTTTTCCTTTCTTTCAGTCTTTCTCACATATTTCTCATTTTATTTTTCTAAGTACACTTAATATTTCCATGCTTACCATGCCTTCAATCTGCATTCATTATCAATTAATCTTGATAACCCGTGATAATCATTATCCATTGTCTCCATTATATTTCTATCTGTTTTTAACTGATTGTGTGAGAATTTATTTTTCATCATTACCATAACTCAAGATTACATTGAATAAGAGCAGGTATCCTATCCTTTGCTTGTTACATTGGCTCCTTAATTCATTTGTCATTGTTAACTTTTAATTTATACTTTCAATTTTAATTGTCCTTTCCATATGCAGAGTAACCACGTATATATGTCATACTAACAAATGCTTTCTTTTATTACGTTTGCTAGGATATGGGTTTTTAGTAAATGTGTTGAAATATTCAATTAGAATGATTTTATAACAGAAAATTTGAGAAATTTGATGTAAGAATTGAAAGTTATCGAAAAACAATTTATATCAGTGCAGTCTTGTTTTAAGCCTATCCTTAATTTGTTGGATGGTTCATTTTGACCCTCTCCTGTACAACTACCTTGCAACTACCACAGATCATAACAAACCTGTGAGTGAAGTCTTCTTTCTACTTTTGAGAACATGTTTACAAAGATTGGACAATAAGTGTCACCACTGATCGCCCTTCCCCACCCTCCAACCCATCACTTGTGATTTCCATAGTGCTTAACATACCTTTACGTGTGATTTTCCAAACCAATGGCAGCAACTTCTTTTACAGAATAGCTCAATGGAATGTTTAGTCCCTATACTAGTATATCTACTTTTTAAATAATTTTAATATACAAATGAACTTTAGTCTAAGATGTTGTATAATGCACAAGTCATTTGACAGCATTTTACTGTTGAATACAATAAATATGGCAAGTAAAAAACCTGCCTGTGATGCTAGGCAGTACTCAGTGACTTACATCATCACTGTAGTCATAGGAGTCTGGGACTAAGGGTGACAAATGTCATTTATATAAAAGAATTTCCAATATAAGACCGTTATTTCTGTCTAGACTACACATCACATCAGTGTGCTATGTGAAGTACATACTGGTATACTGGACTTGATCTTTATGTGGATTCATGACTGCTTGAGTGGTTTGTAAACATCAGACCTTAATATGATCATTTCATTGTAATGTTGTAACCCTTATTCAGCAGCAGGTCGGTTCCATCTCCTCCTAGATATCACAGATATGAACCGCAAGTATCCCAGTTGATATATTGCATTATGAGATCATTAGATAGACTAGTAAACTACTGGGCTCGTTAATATAAAAGATTTAGACTACATGAGATATCAATATCAACCATTTGAGATCATGATTCTCTTTTAATTACGATCATTTGATTGAAATCATCTGTTTTTTTTAGTTTTTTTTAAAGAAATGAAATCAAAACTGTTTAATCCATGTAAACTCATAACTGGTGTTATTTGTGAGAGGGATAGCAGAATTATATGAAGACTTGAAAGAACTCTCAAAAGATATTCTGTATCTGATAGAGATTAAAATATACTCTGGATTGACTTGGAGACAGGTAGTTCTTAATGGATGTCATGTAAAGAGCCGAGTAGTTTTGTCAAGATTCTAGTCTTGTGTTTTGATTGTTACTGATGAACCTGATGTGAAGCAGTATGCTGTTTTGTTTAACCTTCTGCATACCGTATCCATCTTATTTCTTCCATTCACTCCACCATTCCTTCATTCATTCTACCACTACTGTGTATCAGTCAGTCAGTCATTGTGATACTTGTGCATGGTTTTATCATTTGATTTTTGCATCGTGTTCAAATCACACTGGGAGGTGGCATCTACATTTCATCCAGAATCCACCACCACCGCTAGACAGACGATGAAAAGTAATGTTTGCGAATCAAATGAGGCTTAATCTAACAATACCATGCTCATTCATTCAGAGAAAGAGTCTCTCGGAATGATACAAAGAGGATCAAAATAACAAACAAACCAATCATTATCATTAACTCATAACCAACTAACCCCAAGCCATGCATTAACATCAGTCTACTAGTATTGGATAGTATGAATAGCATGTTCAGCACTAAAACGAGTTGAGATTAAAACCATTCATTTTAATGATTGAATTTGCACTTGACTGCATCATGATTTGCATTGATAAGAGTACTTCAGGATATGAAGATATCCTTGTGAAGTACTCATTAATCAAATTATCTGAAATCAATTGAGTATACCTGAAATGTTTTATACCAAAATAAATTGAGTGAGGCAAATATCACGTTACTCCCACATATTTGGAGTTGCTTTCTTGTTTTCCAATCTTATCTGTTCATGATTAGTCTGGATTGGTAAAAGATCCAAAATTGATTTTCCAAAATACATCTTGAATAAAGATAAAGACCAGTTATGGTCATACGATTGCATTGTGAAAGAAACGAAGTGGAATTGATCAGAAAAGGTTGATCATCTAGCATATAAGTATTGCTGTGTACTGCAAGGTTCTG
This sequence comes from Strongylocentrotus purpuratus, assembly GCF_000002235.5. Lineage (NCBI taxonomy): Eukaryota > Metazoa > Echinodermata > Echinoidea > Camarodonta > Strongylocentrotidae > Strongylocentrotus > Strongylocentrotus purpuratus. Next base: position 37,621,337 of record NW_022145599.1, read on the forward strand.
GAATCATCAATATGATAAGACATTTGGCCCAGTCTTGGTAAAGTTACAAGCACTGTACACAGAAAGATGTATATGGGACTACACGACACGTGCGTTATATCTATCAGGTCCAAATAGATATAATAATGTACCAAATATATCAATTAGTAGGCGGTTTCTTGGCAAAATTTTCACATGATTGGTAATAAGAGCTTCCATTTCATTTTTTGAGAGGGAGGCGTTTCCAAAACTGGTCTTTACCTTTAAATCATATCAACAAGAAGACAGCATTTGCTGACCAAGTATCTCAAGGTATGTTTATTAGAATGGAAAAAGGTTAGTTAGGTTTGATGACTCTGTTTATCTCTCTACTACAGTCCGTTTGAAATGGTGAACCCTCGCCCCCCTGCCGGCCGTACATCATACGTATCACACCAGCGAGATAGTTATATGGAAGATTCTGTAACAACAACAAGAGGAAACTATGACACTCCCCCTCCCACTGTGAGTCTATGCCTGCCTGCTTCATCCATTCCATCAACACTATTCTATGCATTCTTTTTCTCTAGTCTATCGTTGTGATGTCGTATTTGCTTGGTGTCGTCATTATGTGTATATGGGGTATATCATTGTATGTATGTTTTTTTGTGTATCATTGTACCTGTATTTTGGAATTGTGTTTGCTTTATTGTGTAATTGTATGTATTCAAGTATTCAAGTATTCAATTTTGTATGTATGTATGTATGTGTCATTATACCTGTAATGTCACTGTGCACATATGTACATGTATATTTTCTTTTTAGTCTGTGTAATCTTTGTCTTTATGTATAATATTATGGCATTTGGTCAAAACCTTAAGAATATTTGAAGATTCAAAGTGTACTCCTAGAAGAAACATTACATAGTCTAGACAAAACTACATTTAAATCCAAAATAATTGCATCAGAATTAATTATAATCAAGTTTTCTACTACAATACCCATAACAAATGCTAAAATGTTAGGAAAGTGGAAGAAGTGGAAAACTATCAGACTTGCATTAAAATCCAAATTAGCTCTTGTGATACAGTGTACCCCTATAGATCAAATTCTATCAAAGTAAAATTTGTCAAATTTGATGTTTCGACTTGTGGCTGGTAGAAGGACGTTAGCAGGCATTAGGCCTGAGTCCGAAACGGGTCCCCGCCCGGGCCCCGACCGTCGAGCTGAAACCCGGTTTTTGGTTTTCGGGTTTCGGGTTTTTCAAAATTAAATTTCACACTGATATTTTGAAATATAGAACTAAAAATATGGAATTCACAAACTTATATTTCAATATAATCAAATAAATATGCTTTAGAAATAAATGGATATTGTTTCAGTTGACGGTAGGTGTTTTTATCGCTCTAAAATTGAGGCTGCAAGAAAGGAATCACGCTTCGTGGTACCGATCGAGTGCGTTCAGAAACGGAAGTGGAAATAGATCTATGACCCACTGAAGACCGAGCAAGAAAATGCCACACACAAGACTAAAATATTGATCAGACTATTGCAATTAAATCGTAATACTAAAGGCATTAATTTAATTGTCAAAATATATCCACAACATAATGGTTTACCCTTGATAGTTTGATGAAGGAAAATAAATTAAAGCTCTTGAAATAACATCGAAGTGCCTTTCGTTCGTTCTAAAAAAATGCGTGTATAACGGCAAGCAGAAGTTACGAGTAGCTTGATATGCACGTTTACATCCCTACACCGTCATCCGACCTGATCGGAACAATAAGCATTAAACCAATTAAAAAACATCACGGAAGACTTTAAGGGACTCCAATTCAACAAAATTACCGTAAAATAATTATTTGCTTTGACAAATAATACTTTAGATATTCATAATATCTTACAGAAATAATGATATTTCATGAGCTACGTACTCGATATCGAGTTCAGCTAGCCATCATTTTGAAATGAGACGTAGTTGTCATGCATGCAGCGCAGAATGCGACAGCTCGCAGCTAGAGAGGGAAAAAAATCACGTAATAGTCACGTGAATATCACGTGATCTCAGGCCCGCGCTTTTTCCTCTCTCTTCTGCATACTGCCCTCTACAGTCTACTGCATGACAACTACGTCTCATTTCAAAATGATGGCTAGCTGAACTCGATATCGAGTACGTAGCTCATGAAATATTATTATTTCTGTAAGATATTATGAATATCTATAGTATTATTTGTCAAAGCAAATAATTATTTTACGGTAATTTTGTTGAATTGGAGTCCCTTAAAGTCTTCCGTGATGTTTTTTAATTGGTTTAATGCTTATTGTTCCGATCAGGTCGGATGACGGTGTAGGGATGTAAACGTGCAGATCAAGCTACTCGTAACTTCTGCTTGCCGTTATACACGCATTTTTAGAACGAACGAAAGGCACTTCGATGTTATTTCAAGAGCTTTAATTTATTTTCCTTCATCAAACTATCAAGGGTAAACCATTATGTTGTGGATATATTTTGACAATTAAATTAATGCCTTTAGTATTACGATTTAATTGCAATAGTCTGATCAACATTTTAGTCTTGTGTGTGGCATTTTCTTGCTCTGTCTTCAGTGGGTCATAGATCTATTTCCACTTCCGTTTCTGAACGCACCCGATCGGTACCGCGCAGCGTGATTCCTTTCTTGCAGCCTCAATTTTAGAGCGATAAAAACACCTACCGTCAACTGAAACGATATCCATTTATTTTTTAAAGCATCTTAATTTAATTCCATTGATTATTTTATTGTTTTGAAAGCAGTAACTGTCTTTTCCGTCGCATTATTAGAACAGCAACTTAGTCTAACTCCCGCCGCTGCATGCACACGATTTTTAGTGTCAGTGCAGTGGTGAAAATTTCGGGTACCCGGTCCCCGCCCGAAATTTTCAAGTCAAACCCGGGTTCGGCAAAACCCGTGATGACTCAGGCCTAGCAGGCATGCATGCCATAAAGCACATTTTTTCATAACTTGAGATTAAAGGATCCAAATATGTGTCCATCTGTCGCTCCTTACAAATTTCAAAGTTTACATGCAGGACTCTCTTGTGAAAAAAAATAGGTATAAACCGTTAAGCCTTTTGTGACCAAAATTGGGCCGTATATACACTAAGAGGACCCTCACATTATGGTGCTGCTGGTTCTGTGTTGTCTGTATCTGGTTCTGAGCTAACTGCTGCTGGTACATTGCTGACTGCTGCTGGTACATTGCTGACTGCAGCTGGTTCCTTCTTTATTCCTGCTGGTTCCATGCTGGCTGCTGCTGGTACAGTGCTGACTCAGTGCTGCTGGTACATTGCTGACTGCAGCTGGTTCCTTCTTTATTCCTGCTGGTTCCATGCTGGCTGCTGCTGGGACATTGCTGACTGCTGCTGGTTCCTTATTTATTCCTGCTGGTTCCATGCTGGCTGCTGCTGGTACAGTGCTGACTGCTGCTGGTTTAGGGCTGACTGCAGCTGGTTCCTTTTTTTTTTTTTTTTTTTTTTTTTTTTTACTTCTGCTGGTTCCATGCTGGCTGCTGCTGGTTTTGAGCTGACTGCTGCTGGTACAGTGCTGACTGCTACTGGTTCAGTGCAGGCTGCTACTTGTTCAGTGCTGACTGCTACTGGTTCAGTGTTGACTGCTTAAATGCTTGCTGGTACATTGCTGACTGCAGCAGGTTCCTTTTTTACTTCTGCTGGTTCCATGCTGACTGCTGCTGGTTCAGTGCTGACTGCTGCTGGTGCTGTACTGAATGCTGCTGGTTCTGAGCTCACCATTTGCTGGATCTGTGCTGACTGTTATTCAGTTACCCTGTTGATACCTCAGATCACTACATCATATCAACATCAGACCAAACATAACAGTAGATTCCTTTTGAATGACCAGGACTTTGTTGATTATTGGTCATTCAAAGTCGGTTTAGCAGTGGGACTGTGATATGAGATTACAGGTATCATACCTGGGCAGTATAGTCTCTTAGCCCCCTTCAAAGAGACTGTATCTCTGAAGCATGTTTTGCCTCATTTTAAATGTGCATAAATTGTACATATGCGTAGTGTTGTTTCATAGTGTAAACTTGGTTACTGAATTCTGCTGGATTTCGGCAATAATCTTATATTTTGTATTTCATGTACTTATGTATGCTCTGATTGTCTGTGTTTGTCTGTGTATGTTTGTGTCCGGTGTCCAAATGATTTTCTTCTTTTCCTTATATATGTATATGGTATTCTTTTCTTTATTGATGTATTGGTGCTTAATGTTGCTATTATGATGATTATGCATTCACTTTATTTTTAATTTAAAGTTTGCATACCATATGCTACTTTTTAACAGAGTCATTTGAAATTATATTTTCTCATGAAGAAATGGAAGGATTGAATGAGAATGTACCACTCAAGTCTACATAGTTGATGATTATTTTCACGATGCATTTGAATATATAGAAATGTGATATATAATAACTTGCTTTGTTTTTGACGGACCCACAGTATACCATGGCCATGAGGCGGGATGGGAACAGACGAACACCTGACGGGAGATCAGCAAGAGAAGAACAATCCAATCAGAATAGATTATCAGCAGGATCAGCTAGTCTCGTCTGACAATGGCTTCTATGGCAGACATAATGGGTCTGCTCATTACTCAAAGACACTCAAAGACACTCAAAGACTGCTGATCTTATGGAGGGAGTGAGAGAGTGAGAGAGAGAGAGAATGAGAGAGTGAGGGAGTGAAACTTGAGGATCACAGCCAATCTTGATAATCTGATGCATGGATAGATAGGATTCATTATCCTCTTCTACTCATGCTGGTTGTTAAGAAATCAATGTTTTGTTAAGTATCTGAAAATATAAGATATATTGAATTTGTTTTTTTCTGTGTATGTCCTACAACAAAAGAGGCTAGTCTGGGTGAGGAAATGCTGATATCAAGTAAACAAGAGATTCATCTCAGTATGGAGAGATAGATGGAATGTAAATTAATCCATGTATAACTTAGTCTGCTATCAAGGAATACATGACAAAGGGGCTCTGAATGCCTCTTCCATAAACCTTTTAACATTTTTGCTTGTCAAGTATTTAAAAAAAAAAACAGTATTTAAAGAAAAATATGATCATGACTTTCCATGCAGTTTTCCTAATCAATTAAATTTCCTTTGATTATATGGACTAAATTGCTATTAAGGAACTACTACCATTTATGCTTTTTAGATAGAGCTTTCTTGCCATTTCAGAAGATCCATAACTAAGTATCTGATATTAAACACAATCAACAACCCACGGAGGATCTTATTCTTATTGAATAGGGTGGAGATTTTACAAGCGTTTGTCAGAAACCTTATAATAAATGATTTTGAATAAAATAAACATTATGTACTTGGGGCAGAGAGTAAAATTCTCAGCTCCTAAAAAAAAGAAGAAGCTTATTGATAATCAACCAGCCAATGTGCCTGCACTCTTTAGTTTGTGCCAAATTTGAACTCCCTTTTAAAGAGAATGAGAGGGGGAATTGTGTGTGTGTGTGTGTGTGAGAGAGAGAGAGAGAGAGAGAGAGAGGGAGAGAGAGAGGACGACCTTTCCTTTGCCCACATGTCTATTATTATTTATTGAGCCATTCAATGTTCCCTGATATTATGTAGCTATTGTTTGGATCTCACCTTTGTTATGATAATAGAGGGTAAGATAACATTCCATAGGAAACAATATGACCAGGATGACATTCTCTACATATATATTTACCAATCTAATAGGCCTTACACTAGTGATGATAATCATGTATGTTATCAACGTCTTTTCTATTCTTATGTGTTCATGTGCAACAAAAGTAGACCTTTTTAATGTTTGCATACACATGCGGTAAGGATGCACACACATACGTATGAAAATGCTGAACATGCATCACATATACATGTACATGCATGCAATTAAAAAATCTCTGAATGATTCATGATTCCATCAATGTTTGCTTCAAATATGTGAAGGATTGATAGAAGCATTTAGAATCATTGAACAACATCCACTAATAACCCTAAAGATATGGAAAATAAATGAGTTAATCCTCTCTAGGCAAACAATATAAAGATCTTTGAATATCATCATAAACTTTGTATAATTATTTTTGATAGAATTGCTAGTCATAGTGGATCAGTAGAGAGTAATGCTCAATCATGTGTGAGGCAAACTCTAAATATGTAGATTTAATTGTTCTCGTCTACTCTTTATTACATGTATGTATATTTGTCAGATAATGAATTTGTTTGTTTGTATAAAGAAGTATATTAATGGACCAGTGTACGTGTATACATTTTATAGAACATGAAATGTACTGTATTTGCCATAGTTATGTGTATATTATTATGACTTGTATTGATACTGCTGTGGGTTCTTTTTAAAGGTCAGTCAGAGACTAAAGGTTTTTAGATGGTGGTTTTACTAAACATGAAAGAAAAAATAAAAATAAAATTTATGCTAGAAGTCAGGGAACATTTCCAAATGATTTTAAGGAACAATGTACTAAGCGATGAACAATTTTGAAAGCTGTTGCCACTTTTGGGGAAATTTTCAAGTCATTTGTAGTCAATACCCCCCCCCCCCCCCCCCCCCTCTTTTAAAAAAAAATGGATATTGCAAGTAAGCCTACATACATGTTAATACTATGTTAATTCATTCATAGAAAGTTGACTCTAGCAAATGTAACATTTATCATGGCTAATGCTATTAATAATGGGCTTGAAAATACAAGAAAAGTTGACGCCTTAGTAACAGTATATTTTTTCTACTAAATGATGATTTAAATGTTGCATCATGACTATTGAAATTGTATTTTGAGAGAGAGAGAGAGAGACATATAATCTGTATATTTAATGAGATGATATTTATGTATTTTTACAGATGCTTAAGATACTACATTCTACATTGTGTTGTACATATCTGTAAATTATATTGATTTCTTATTTGGAGAAGACCACCCTGGTATTGATGCTTTTATCAACAGCAGAAAGAAAGTGAAAGAAGACAGATTAATGTCTGTTTATAGAACATTTTGAGAAAAAAAGAAGTAAATGAAATTCATGATAGTTCAAAGAAAAAGTAGTAAATATGTGATCCCTTGCCTATATCTCTTTCAATTTTACTGAGAACGTTTTTCTCACACCCTTTTTTAAAGATTCATTATTTGGATATACTTTTACACAACTAAATAATGAGCTCATCACCACCAAGAAGGATTTTAGCACCAATATTGAATGCAAGGATAATCAGAGATAAAATCAGACATGACAGTTTCTGTAAAATGTTGTCAACATTTTTACTTTTTTGGTCTGATTTTTCTGCTTTTAGTACTTTATATCAGGATGGAATTCACATTATAAGATTTGGAATTAAGTTGTGTAGAAATACATGTAATATTATTCAGATTTGAAATACCTATGGTGCTTTTATCTAAGACAATCGGTAAGACAAGTAGTATGGACGAAACAATGGTAGCAAATGAGTATAGTCAGAAGAATTTGATGAAGATTTGATGTGGATTGGCACATTACCAGAGGAACAGACTTGTTTTCACCATCTTACATTCTAGTCAAAGGGATGTTTTATGTCAATATAATTGGATAGGTTTAGTTAAGTGAATGTGAATGAATGATTTAATGCACAAATTTCCATCAATCTCTGTCTCTATAATTCAACACATCTAAAATGAAGTTCTGTCAAAGAAAAAATGAACAAGTTAGTATAAAAATTGAAAACAAATATAATTAAATCCAAGCTTTAAGATGTTTTAACTGATGAATATTACAATGTGTAAATGGATAACAAATTTATCATACAAAATATTTTTGTTTGATAACATTTAACAATGTTTTAATTATATTTTGTTTTCCACCCTCCTCACAACAATCAAATACTTGCATTTTGTCCTGTGAAAAATGTTTATTTCAAATCTGCATCCTTTGTGACTGTGGTTTCCATAGGGTATATGGTACATGTATATCTATATATTGAAACCCATTTACCAATGAAAGTTATGGATACCGCATCTCAAGTTGCTATTTGTGCATACAGTATGATCGCTGTAAGACCTGGCAGAGTAACTATAGAAGGCTGTTTCAGGGTTGTCTTATCTTAACCATTGATGTAATAGAAGAGATTTTGTACAGTACTGTTCCATTATGATCATTCAATATAAGTTTGTGTAGACTGAAAACTCAATCCAGGAGATTGTACAGTATTAATCAGGATGTTTTTAATGACACTTGCTCTGATGACCATCACTAAACCTAACTCCAATAATGACCATCACTACCTAACCCCCAAAACCAAATTGCATTCCAAGTCATAATCCTATATCCCTTTATAAGGCCTACGAGGAGAAATGTTGCCGGGCAAATGCCTTCTCACTTTATATGTATTATGATTTTGTGCAAGTTCTGCTAGGATACTATTTCTTGGCTTTAAATGCTATTTATTTTTTACTACATAGTGCTGCAGTAGTGTACATTTTCTTATTCGTTTACTGCCTTTTTGATGTCTTAGTTTTTTTAATTTTTTATAGATGATGCAGAGTTTTATCTCAAGATTTAATGAACTTGTCTTGCAAGAAATAGTTCGAAATTGGTTTGATCTCCATACATTTGGTAGTTTGTTGCATTTTTTGATTTGCCAATTATCAATTAATTTCAAAGAATGCTTCCAACTTAGACCTAGCTGTGTACCAACATCAATACCTGTAGATTCCCTCCTTCCTACGTTGGAGCGTTGATTCCTCTAGAATACTTCCTTGCTGGCTCAAGTAAGAGGGGGAATTGGTAGAACAATGATCTTACTTAAATATCACAGCTATAAAAAAATGCTTGTGTTTACACTCCTAGTAGAGATGAAGTTATCTTGACCAATCTTCTTCCAAGGGATGTTAAAACCCTATCAAAAAGGCATACAATAAAAACAAACATAAAACTATGAAATTAAGATGTTCACTTCTATGTTCAGATGTAAGCCATATATGAATCTTAGCTTTCTCTGTTAACATGGCATGAATGGTAGTAGTTGATAGGCCTATTGGCTGTTGTGTGTTACCCTCCTTTTCAGTTGGAAGTTGGATTTGTTAATAGCTCCCACACACTTCCCTTTTCAAGGTATTAGTAACAGGTTGTTTAATTATAAGTGCCTGTTCATCTGGCCTAATCACACTTGTATTAGCACTTCTACACATGGTCAGGCATACTCGGTAGTCTCGGAAACTTTGTCTGCTTTGAGGAAAGTCTTCTCTAGAAACAATGTAGTCTTCCTACAGACAAGCACAATCAAGAGTCTAAAATTTATAATTATTTGTTGTTTTCTTTGATGACAATAATGTATTTTCTAGTTCACTAAACCAATAATGATTTAAGGTAATTTGGGTGAGTAATTTCTTACCAAAGAACTTCACTAAATTAGTGACTACATCCATGAAGATTTACACATTTTGAAGGCTTTTTTGTAATTATTTTAGAATGAGTTGATTTATTGATAAATACTCTTGTAAATAGCTGGGTATATATTAATTTGTTATTTTGCACAGAATATTATATTGTATAGATATATAATTTGTGTATATCTACATGTATTTGCATATCCGGAAATTAGATATACAATGCAATTGAAGCACTTTTTATGCATATGAGAATAAAATTGTACAGACAAACCATGTATTAGTTGTGCGTTTCTTTGTATCTGTATTCCATACATGGGAGGGGGAGTAGGTTTAAGGTCACAGGTGGATTAACATGACCGGACAAAAGAGATTTTTTCGCTAGCATCACTATTACCATCGATGTCTCTATGACCATTTGAGCCACAAACTTATATATTTAATAATCTTGACAATTTTCATAGTTAGATACAAAACAACACAACATACAAAATCAACTGCTTCGCCGTACAATTTCTTAATTTTTAGGTAAAAATCTTTTGTATTGAATAACGAAATGAATGCAATAATGTCGTCCATCGTCGGATGATTGCAGTGAATGCATTCCTTTTATTCTAATTACATGTTGGTCATATAGTCAGTGAAAACATGTAGCTATATAATGGAGTCTTAAACCCAGGCAGTAATCTGATAATTTACATAAATAGAGTTCTTGATTATAACCAGGTGTGTTCTTTGTTTGGGTGAGAAAAGTATGGTACAGTTTAGAAGTAGATTCAATTCAATTCAATTCAATTCACAATGGTTTATTAAAATACTTTCACTGCAGCAAAGCCGAATTGCGAAAATTAACAATAACACAGTGACAATTGATCAAAAATGCATAAGGTAAAACATGGTAACATTACAATCAAACTATTATTCATTGATAAAAAGTACAGTCAGGATGGATGAAACAGAAAAGAAATGGGAAAGAGAGAGGGAAAGAGAGAGAGAGAGAGGGAAAGGGGGGGGGGGGGGGAGGGGTGGGGAAACCGCAACTAGTATGTAAGAATACAAGGAGACAGAAGCTGTCCTTACATGGACAGAGAGGGTAGATAAATAATAATGAAAGGAAAGAGTTAAAGAAGGAGGATGGTAAAGAGGGGAAAAGAGATAGAGAGGGGGGGGGGGGGGGGGGAGAAGAGTAAGGGAACACACACAACAACAAAAAATGAAATAAATAACAAATTTTAAAAAAAGATAAACGGCATATAACGCTCCGATTTTGAGATGGGAGGTTGTGTGTTGTTTGCAGGGAGGATATGAGTGCAATGGAGGTATATATGTATGCTAATGGACCACATTTAGGCCAAGAATTAGAAGTTTTGATCACTTTGAAACCTGAAATGTAAGTTACATTCGTTATTATGTATATTGTGATCAATACAGATATTGCATGTTGTGTATGGTTATTATCACATTTATTGAAGTAAACTTAATTCAGTGGGTGTGGCAAGGTTATGTAAATGTATATCATTCGTATTCATTTTTCATTTATCTGCAGTAGATAGTATGCTATTATTTTTCAATGAAACTTGTTTATTAATAAACTTATCATGAACTGGTAATCAACTTTAATTACAGCTGTGCATTGGGTTCCAAGTGAAGATGATGTTCTGGGCTATTGTAGTCTTCCATCCATAGACTTTGTAAAGTGGATGGTCACCCACATATTGTAACACAATGGTTGTATGATCACAGTAAAGATAGGCGTTTTGCTTTGCTTGCTAACTTTGAATATATATTAATATATTGTTTGGTAGCTGTGTAAAGTGTATCAGCCGACATAAGTAATTAAGAAATCTCACGACAAAGTACTGATTAATAGAAAGCAATACGAGCCGCAATTACCCCTGATTCGTGCACTACATGTTAATCAGAATCTTGATGAATGTACTTTATTATGAGAATCTGAGCATTAAGATGGTCTCAATAGAAAACACACAGATTCTGTTTTCAGAAGAAAGAGACGAATAAAATGATTTAAGTTTGTTTCATGGTCATCATTTTCATTTAATTCCAAGACTCCAACCACTGTATGTACAAAACAAATCTTCATAATTCTTGCATATAAATAGGTCCTCAGCATATTGGGTGGTTTTCATCATATTTTATAATTATTGCTACATAGAGTCATGAAAAGCCTAAAATAGAATCAAGTAATCTCTAATTCATCTTGTGAGAAAATATACGTGTTATGTACATCTCTGATCCTACAGAGCCATTTATTCACAAACTTATCATTTCTATAAGCTTCCAATCACTGGATTACATAATATCATAAAATCAGTTCTATATAAAGAGACATACTTCATTAATCATAAAAAATCAATCCTATAAGAGACAATGATAAAATAATCTATTGCATTGCAATGATATATTCAAGATAAGAACTATGTTTTGTATAAGGTACCTACATGTAATATTGAAAGCACCACCATTATAAAAAAGTCCTCTCTGGCATCAAGTAGGCCTTGTACAAAGCATTTAACGAGAGAACCAGTTCAGAAAAAAGTTTGAATGAAATTAGGAATAGTAGTTGATAAAATATGAGTTATCTTTTGAGCATCTCTCCCATTTGGTCTGTACAAAAAAAAAAAAATCTCAATCTTTTTCTGAAGAAAATATGTAACTATACCTTTGTCATAGATATATGTATATTAATGGGCATGTTTTGTAACAACTGTCTATAAAAATGACATGACAAATTTATGAAATATATGGAATTTTCGTAACAAAGGAAAGGGAGAGGTGCTCAAAATATTATGAGTACAAGACAGATGTACATGTAGAGTGAATTCAGACCTTTCAATCAAGGGATAATCAATCACAGATAACACTGATTCAGGCGAGTCTAACTGACAATACTTTCCAGCTCCCTGACTGGCTATCTTTTTAGTAGAAGTTATAGAATGGACCTTAAAGTGGACTCCTTTTCAATTTTTCGCTTTTTCTTTTCTGGGCAAAGTCAGAGAGAGCGTACGATTGTCCATCATAATCCTTTCTACACTAAGGCCATACTGACTCGATTACATTGCACTTGTATATGTTCTTTTAACACAGAACTTATGCAATAAACTTTATTATTATCATTTGAACCTTAACAATTGTCCTATCTTCCTGCAAACCGGATCAACATAAGCTTTATTATACTGTTCTAAAATATGACTCAAAACACTTTACACTAACATGGTGATTGGTCTCGAGTTGTCTTCAAGCCCCAATTCCTTTCCATTCATTGGCAATGTTTTTTAAATGCTCTATGGTATTTTTCAAAGGGACTTTGTTCTTCACCAAAACTAAATGTAAGAGATACAGCTCTTTGTATCATGCCCTTAATGTTGTTTCACAGACTCCTTACACATTGATTTTGATACCATTTATTAATGCACTCAACTCTATCCTTGACTGTGACTAGAAATATCCTCCATCAATCTATCTTCACACACACACACATATATTCAAAGTATTCTTCCCCATATTAGATGTTATTTGTTTCTAAATTACAAAGTAAAGCACCTAGAAACCTAGTATTAAGCACTATATGAATGTGACTATTATTTTTTACTTACTTTTATTAATTTTTATATATTTTTCTTCAAACATTCGTACCAATTGTGACCAGGCATCACAAAACCACCTTAAAGTCACACGGTGTGATCTTCAGTGAGAAATCAATAGAGGTATATTTGGTCAGTTAGTTTAGGACAAATGTTGCTTTCCAGTGTTTCCTTTCTATATTGTTCTACTGGTATTAAACTTTGGAAGCACTAAGAAATCTAAAGTGGTATTTTGGGCTGCTTTTGTAGACCTCTGTCTGTCTGATCTTGAGGTTGTTACAGACTCTGGCTACTGACCAGTTTCATTCTGATCTCCTGTAACTAGAAGGTACTGAGAGTAAGATGTCACAATGCAGGACAGGAGTGGGTTAATTGTCACCTTGCATAACTCATTGGTCGTCAAAGTGCTTGGATAGACTACACTTAAACACTTCTTTCTCTACAGTAACATTCCATAAGACTGGTCATAGTCTACTCATTTTGAATTGGGATACAAACATCCAAATCTCCTCTTTTAGAATCAGATCTAAACTTTTAAAAATGTCATATCTGGTGACTGTTTGGTGGTTTTCTGGTGCTTGGTCACAATATATCAAAATAACAGCTCATCTTAAATGTACAGAATTAGTGTAGTTCTGTCATAAAAGTGATATTTTGAACACATGCATCAATGGAGCCCAAACCCAAACATGTTGAATCTCAATGAGAAACAAGATGTGAATATCAAATCAAATACTGATATATATTTGAGAGCAATGACTTATCCACAATGAAACCATATTTGAAGTGCAGCTTGTATACAATAAGACTACCAACTGTATAAAAAGCTAGTAGCAATGAGGTAGAGTTAACTGCTATTTGTATCACCGATGATAGGAGATATGAAGCTGGCTACATCGTCGTCTCCTATGTCAGCATGCTGCTTGATGAATTCATGTTCCTACAAAACAAATTTAACACATCACATTAAACTGCTTGATGAATTCTTGTTCCTACAAAACAAATATAACACATCAAATTAAATTATTCAATATTCTACAATGTGATTTATTTATTTATATATCTTTTTTTTTGGGGGGGGGGGGGGGGGGGGGGGGGTTAATGGTCAACCTGGTTAATGCAATGTATGGTGACAAATTGTGTACACTTATTAGTAAGCTATGTTTGTATAATCTGAACCTTGAAATTATCAAGAAGACACTTTTTCTTCTAAATCATGAAAGAAGAGAGAAAACTGTCTTAGCTCACAATCTCTCCCCAATATTCCTCACTGATCTAACATAGTCATCCAATGATCATTCCACTACTACTCTATAATGATGTTTTATAACTGATCTAAATAATGTTAACTACATCGTTTTCTTTAAAGCGGGACTGCACTACTTGTAGCTACTTGCCCCTCTATATAGCGAACAATACCTAAGCCGTACCCTTTGGTCCCATGGTCCCCTTTTTCTTATGTTAATTGAGAGCTGATTTGATGAGATAACCACCTGCCAATGACCACGCAGGGAGGTCTAATCTCTCCTGGCCAAACTAGTGCAGATAGGTTTGGAATAGAATCATGCACTCTGTTAACTGTACTGTCTTGTTCTTCACTGATATTTGCCGGCGTAAAGGCCGCAGTATTTTTGGAAGAGAAAATATCAAAAAGTCGGGGTGCGGCCTTTACGACGAAAGAGTAAAAAAAAAATTTTAAAAATGAAACTCAAAACCAACACGAATTTGCACATATGGGACTGGAAACGGTAAAAAAACTATACCACTATGGTACAGGACATTTTCAAACATCTTACCGACAATTTTATCTTGCAATGTTGACATGAAGACGAAATAACTTCCTAAAAACAACATTTGCCGATATATCTTGATCTAAGTTCGTGCCAATGCATTGCAAAAGTAAAGGAAGGGACCGTTTAACGGACCTGCCGCGAAGCATCCATCCAAAGTCGCCATTTTGTTTTTTCCATTTCATGCAATTTCGGATTACACCATACATTGTGGTAGGGGTATATCGGACACCAAATCTGCCTGCGATCGCTTTTTTAGCTAAACTTCCGGTAAATTATAAGAATATTGATGAATTTGGTATCAGTTTGTAAAAAAAATAGTGTTTTAAGAGAAAATTATGATTATTTTGTTTTGTCCGTTTGTTTTTTGTTTTTTTGTTTTTTGTTTTTCCCATTTTGAAATGTCAAAGTTGGGGTGCGGCCTATGCCGCGGTGTGGCCTTATCGCCGGCAAATACGGTAACTGTATATTACCCGCTATTTTGACTGAAAATAAAGATCTATGATGTAATATTGATCCACTTACTAATAGTCTTGTATATGAAGGTCTTTCTGTGCAGTTCTTTTTCAAACTAGATATAAAAGAAAAAAGAGAAGAGCAGAATTGAATGAAATACTGCCTGACATTTAACATTTTTAACAAACAAAATCAACTTTTGTATAAAAAAATCAGCGATAAAATTCACTTTATCTGAAAAAATAACTTCTTTGCTTTCCTATGTAACCTATGTTTGTCAGTTTTTCAAATTCATTTACAACTGAATAATATCTATCTTTGAAAATATTGCAAATCAAGATTTACAATATCTTTGGTATACAATGTATCCTTTAAAAGAAACTTTGGCAAGCAATAGTCCCACATTTTCAGGCCTCTCTGTACAGAGTTTATAATGTACCAAACATGTGACATTAAAGGGCAATCCAACCCTTGTAATAAGTTCATTTGTATGAAAGCAGAAAAATAAAGAGAATCAGAATGGCAAAAGTTTGAAATAAATCATATCAACAATAACAAAGTTATGAATGTTTGAAATATGAGATCACAAAGTCTATGCAAATCTCAAATTTGCAGTCTGGTTGGTAGATTAAGGTGTTGTTATGGACACATCTCCCGTTTGTCATGTACAGAAATAAAATAACTTTTTATATATCTCCTTAGCGCATTCTCTCCGATAATGGATAGCGTATTACAGGTCCTCTAAAGAGAAAGGACACTACAAAGTCATATTTTTTGAAAAATTGAATTTTTTAGTAATTTTGTGTGTTAGAACAAATGGCAAGTTGTCCGCCACTACTTCACAGAGACATTACCGATTCAGCCAATTTGAAGAGCCCATACCAATGGTGATTATAACTTTCAAAAGTTCATAACTTTATAATTTATTTTTTCCAATTTCATTCAAACTTTCACCAGTCTACTTCTCTGATTGTTCTGCTTTCCTCTAGAGTAGTTTGTTATCTGGGTTGGATTTCCATTTCAGGTTTTCTTCTACCAGTGTAAAAAGTGTAATAAAACATTGGGAAAATATTGATAAAAGGTTTGTATCTAGAGCACAAGTCAGAAACATTGCAGCCTTACCATTTGTTAATGAAATCCTGGATATCTTCTGAGAATTTCTCTTTAGGTAGTGCTGGAGAAGTGCCCTTTACAACCTGTGTGAGCTGCTGAAACATATCATGCCATCTCTCATATGGGTAGGCATTAGTAGCTATCTCAATCTGACAAATAAAACATATGTGCGACCAATGTTGAATATTACTGAATGCTGCACTGTAAACCACTGGTCAGGGTGTGTGGTTGCATGATACTGGTTATACATGTATTGGCAATGAAAGACCATGTCACTTCCAGGAAAATCCCATATAAATCAGCCCATGACACTGTCAGATATTTATGGTTCAAATGCTTTAGAACATTGCAGACAGACTGAGACTGGTCACCTTTAAACTTCAAACTAACAGCCCCCCCCCCCTGAAAAAAGAAAAAAAAAGAAGGTAAAAGTCATTGAAGGATGCATAGTTTTATACTTTGCAAAATGATTAGGAAAAAAATTACTGTGAAATGTCCATCCACCATCCATATTCACTGTAAGATGATTTAGAGCATGTCCTACTCGACAGAACAACCGTAAGTTTGAACACAACTACCTCCCAATATCATGCACTGATGATTATTTGTGCATATAAATATGACATTGTTACTTATATCCTTTGTGTGATAAATTGTTCTAACATTAAAATAAAAACCAAGAAAGTTATGAAATAGAAACAAATCTTACCATTGTGATTCCAAAACTCCAAACATCTGATTTGACATCATACCCCTTAGCACTCATGTCAGGGTCTATCCTCTCTGGCTGTATAAAGAAATACAATCACACGTTACACTACACACTGTCTCATAGATTGCTGTATTACCATCATACACAAGGCTATATACTTGAGTATACCTGTATTACTTAAGTTCAACCCTCTAAGATAAGTTTGATTACCATCACAGTTGTAGTACTGTACAGTACTGGGCATCATCTGTCTCTTGGAGGCTGGGAGGGGTATGCAGGTGGACCAATGCACCGGGGTTTCCCCCTACTCTTATACAAATAGTGCAGTTGGTTTTTAACATGCAAAGGTGGTGACTCTCCTCTACATGGGGCCTACATTTAGGATCATATCCGAGGGACGTGTACATGTACATTGTAGTTCTAAAAAGTTAGAATGTTAATTAAATCCAATTGTCTTCTGTTGACATAAAGGCCTGTTAATGATGGTATTGGAATGTATGAGTAGATACTCACCCTTTATAAATGTGTCAATGTAACACGCTAATCACTCACCATTCACTATTTCAAATAGTATCATAATTGACTACCTTTCTCTCTATATTTGTCTCAAGTGCACAAATGACTTCCTACACTGTATCAATAAATAATTCCCATGAAATTCAATGTGAAGCCTATTTTCACCTCTTCATTCCATTATAATCTATATTAATATAAAAATTAAAAAACAACATTGACCAGTGAGCATTATATATAGTTTGATGAGGGTCTACTCACAGCCATATACTGTCTGCTACCTGCATCTTGTGTTTTGGCCATAGAGTTGACCAATTGACCGCTGATACCAAAGTCACAGAGCTTGATCTTCCCATTGTGATTAGCTAGTACGTTAGATGGTTTCACATCTCTGTGAATCACTTTCAGTCTAGTCTGCAGATATTTGAGGGCACTCACAATCTAAAATAGTCATATAAACAAATACATCAATATATCGTATCACATAGAATGAACTTTCTAATCATGAATGGATTATAAACATTTCATCCTGCAGAAAGTGAATTATAGGCCCATGTATTCTGTCTGATACAGCTTTACTTAAATATATTTGAAGTCAGGGGAGGGGGCAAAATTAGTTGGCCCCCTTTGATAGATAAAAGCATCTGCCCCTTGATTTATACGGTGCCTATTGTAAACAGGATTTACAGACATATGAAATGGTGCATCTACTAAATATTTGAGGGATGCTGAAATGCTGGAAGTTTGCATTTTAGAGCTTTACTTAAATATATTTGAAGTCAGGGGAGGGGGCAAAATTAGTTGGCCCCCTCCCTTTGATAGATAAAAGCATCTGCCCCTTGATTTATACGGTGCCTATTGTAAACAGGATTTACAGACATATGAAATGGTGCATCTACATGTACTAAATATTTGAGGGATGCTGAAATGCTGGAAGTTTGCATTTTAGAGCACTTAAAAGATTACTATACATCATTCAAATGCAAAATATTTTTTTTTTTCCACCTTGCATGAGTGGATGGATAATACAAAAATTAAATATAACATGATTTGCCCCCCCCCCCCCTATTTAATCATGACAAGGCATGACCACTCGACCTTATTCAAAGAACTTTTCATTTAAATAGCTTCATTTCTTGCACCAAATTGCAATCAAATGTGGGATTTAAGCATTGTGAAGTAGGTGTATTAAAACACTATTTTTGTATTATTTTGATGTACTTACTGAGAAAGATATCCTGCTGAGGATATTTTCAGGAACAAATATCTTTTGAGGTTTGAGTTTGTTCTTATAGAGTTTGTCGAGACATGTATCCATGACTTCCATACAGATCCATACATCTCCCTGTCAACAAATAATTATCAGTCATTAGCAGACATATATCAGTCATTAGCAGACATATATCAGTCATTAGCGGACATCAATGCAATATTGCAACTTAATACCAAGGATAGCCTTCAGGTTGATCTCTGTAGATAATAAAATCTTTTAACATTTATATGCACTTCAAAGAACAAAAACCATCCATACAGAACAGAGATTATTTTTGACTCAATTAGCACTTTTTCTTCTAAAATGTTCTTATTGTAAACCTAGGATTCTTAATAATTTGTCAGTGGATTTAAATATTTCTGAAAACATTGAGTATTATAAAGTACACAAATATAACAATAGTCCATCTAGGGATAGTGGAACAACTTCACACTACCCTCTTCCCTGGTACATTAATCTTTCTTTGCTCCTCATTCTATAGGATCATTGATACTGTTCATCACACAGCACCTAGCAGATAACATTATAGGCTTTTTTTAAAGAGAGCAAGCAAAACTTTTCATGATGGAATACATGACAGAATACAGGTACTATTATTTTCATTGGAGAATAATTCATGGCATGAGCTTTCACCTGGTGTAAAAGTTGCAATTCTTGTTATCTTCCTGACCTGCCTAAATCCTATAACAAAGACAGTATAGAGATTGCCATTGCAGACCAGCCTATTCAGTTTAAGACTGTCAGGTTCGGGTTTAAAAAAAAAAAAAAATATGATGAATGTGACTGCGTATCCAATATGCGTCGGTCCATATGTTCATTGATCAATGATCTTGAGGTTTTTAGCAGCTGACCTCACAAACCCAACTCTTCTTTTTATCTTTTAATGTTCAAACGTACTTGAGCAGAGTTTGGTTAACATTGGTTCAATTTTTGTAAAATTGCAGTAATAAGAAACCTTTCAGGATTTTTAACACATTCCCAACCTTGTAATCTTCACATTTGACCTCTGACATGTAAATGTAAATCCAAAATCAAATCACATTGTTTGTTCAATTTCATTCAAACTTTCACCAATCTGCTTCGTTTAGGAGCAACTAAAGTATTTCCCTTCAAAATTTTGGTTTTTTAAAACAATATCGTAAGAATGATGTGTCTATATCTAGAGTGAACCTGGTTACTATACCTCTTGGAAGAGAGCACCATAGAACTCTACTGTGTACACGCAATCTGAACTCCTCATAGCTACGTCCATGTCCATTAAAATCCTTTTATCCTCTGTGCTGTTTACCTGGGCCGCATTTTCTATAAAAATACAATCAATCAGACATAATCAAAATCCATATGAATATCGGTATGCAGAAATGAAATTGTGATCTTCATTACGAAATTATCAAAGTAATATTGTCCCAATATTTTACACAATTTTCAAGGAAACTGCAAACCCTAAGTAGATTTTTGTTTTGAACCAGCAAAAGGAAATACAAATCATGGAATGATTAAGCTGGAAATCACATTCATTGAAACTGCATCTTCTACTGCTCAACAATCAGTCAGGTCAAATTCTCTTCCTTCTTTTTTTTCCGGCTTAATCACTCAGCTCATTTACATTTTCAAATTGACTGGGAAATTGAAAAGTGAGTCAAAGTGTGTGTGAAACTATGAAACTATTCTTTCGATCAAGCTCAAAGATTTACTGCCATTGGCATAACAAAACAATATTACAACTGATGCTGATGATTGATGATGACGATGATAATGATGATGATGATGATGACTGATTATGATGATGATGATGATGATGATGATGATGATGATGGTGATTATGATGATGATGATGATGATGATGATGGTGATTATGATGATGATGATGATGATGATGATGATAATGAGGATGGGGATGATAATGATGATGATGATGATGACTGATTATGATGATGATGATGATGATGGTGATTATGATGATGATGACTGATTATGATGATGATGATGATGATGATGATGATGATGGTGATTATGATGATGATGATGATGATGATGATGATGGTGATTATGATGATGATGATGATGATGATGATGATGATGATGATGATAATGAGGATGGGGATGATAATGATGATGATGATGATGATGACTGATTATGATGATGATGATGATGATGATGGTGATTATGATGATGATGATGATGATGATGATAATTATGATTGTGTTTTAAAATAAAGCCTTACCTTAACAGCCATGATGGATTCAGTAGGTTCATGTCTAGTTTTATCCACGATGCCATATGCTCCTCTTCCTAGATTCTCAATCACAATCATATCTCTGGCATACACCTGAAACTCATGCCCATTCACTGTCAGTGTAGCCTTGTTGTCCAGCCCACCTGGTGGCCTATCAAATGAAACATTCATTCAACAACTCTATAAATATCAATACCAAATCAATACATATCAATCTGAAAAATCCATGTTCATACAGAAATTTTAAAATAGTTTTATTTCTAAACTATGTTCATACGTTTACGGTCATTGATTTCATTTCTAAAGTATGTTCATACAGTCATTAATTTAATTTCTTAATTATGTTCATACAGTGATTGATTTCATATTTAACTAAAAGTATGGAGGCGTAAAGCGTCTGCCTCTCGATTCTCGAACCAAAGATCCCGGGTTCGAATCCCACCTAGGCGGATGCCTGAAGCCTGCGTTGTGTGTTAATGTGCCCTCCCCTTGTTCATAGATGCAGGCTATGTTAAATGGAAAAAACTCAGTCCCTCAGAAAGGATGTTAAATGGAGGCCCCGTGTACAAAAGAGTCACTTCCTTTGCACGTTAAGAACCCACTGCACTATTCGTATAAGAGTAGGGGAAACCCCGGTGTAGTGGTCTACCTGCACACACCCCCAGTATAGTACGATAATACTCTGTAAAGAGGTATGTACTCAAAATGGAAGAAGAAGAAGAAGTCACTGATTTAATTTCTTAATTATGTTCATACAATCATTGATTTCATCTTCTATGTTCATTTAGTCGGTTGACTTCCTCTCTTTGAAAGCCACTTAGTAGTCACTGTCCATGAGAATCGCATCATAATTCACTGACACCAGATTTGGTTGAATTAAAGTGTACATGCATGTGTGTGCAAAGGTCTCTGAAGCAGCAAACCCAACCTGTGGTACCACTGGAAAAATACTCCAAGCTGCATTCATATATCAAGGGTGAGGGGAATTTGATATCATAATGAGATTTTCTCATGTCGGTAGGCTATGACATTACACAAGACATGCCGGTCGTACAAGTGAAGTCCATTCTTGGTGATTGACAGCACCTGTTTTGGGGTAAACTCTCAAATGATTTCAAATTTCCCTTGAAAACCCACCACTACGAGTCTTTAACAGGTAAATAGCTAAGTTAGGACAGTTTGAATACTTACTTTTTCTCCTCCCGCTTAGGAGCCTCTTCGGCATCAAATTTGAATTTGACTCCTCCAAATTTCTTTTTACCTGTAAGAATGAACAAGTAAATTATCTACATGTATAAGACTACCGGCAGTTCTAAGCTTGTTATACTTGTGCGACTCCGTTTAAGATCACTGTTATTTACTAGGTGGACAAAAAATTTGCTTAATTTTTCCTCTTTAAAACCTTAACATAAATGTTGCTGAGGGAGGGTTAAAAACTTAAAATTGCAGGAAAAAAGGAGTGGGCAAGTTCAAACTTCTTCAGTTTAATTCACAGAGGTCAAGTTGGAGTCCCAAGTCCGTTCTTCTTTTTTTAATAATTTTCTAATGCATATCATAAACATGTAAACTTCAGGATCGTATAGAAAACAGATTTGCAAAACAAATCTGTATTAAAAAACAATTTTTTTCTAGCTTTTTCCTTTTTTCAACGAGCTTTTCTGATGAAAAATCAATAGTTTAAACCCAACATCCATGTTTTTTTTTTCCATCGTTACAAATGTACTGGTTAACATTTGTTAGAGGACTGAAAATGTAGGTACCGGTAATAAGAATATAAATAAGAATGATAACAGTACAGCCACAGACAAATTTCATAAAGATCAATATTCGTTTTTTAAATATTCTTGTTAATTACCTTTAGTAGCCATTGAGGTGAAGTGGAACAGCTTTGTTTAGAAGGATGACTAACTCAACCACAGGCAGCACACCAGTCTTCCTGTATGACACAAACACATCAAAACAATTTCATCATTTTACGAACCATCTACTACAAGGATGACTATTCAACAAAGGATATTTCCCTTTTGCAACCACAATTGCTAACTCTCATAAATCACATGTTAGCTCATTATCACCAGGAACACATGGAAGGTAAGGAAAACATTATCACTCATGTACATGTAATACATTTTCAAATTTGAAGTTCAATTTTCGAGTGATTTCAAAGTGCTTTGTATGAGAAGAAAGAAGAGTCGACTAGCAAACACCAAACCAGCTTGCAAGGTTTGCCGGGTGCGGGAATCAGTGATTCCAAATGCATTTTAGGTTTTGTTAGTACTTAACATCACTCTTAATGCAGGCATATGGCCCTGCGTACCAATAAAGGCTGGGTGATATCAATATCATATTTCATAATGTCACCTAGCCCTTAAGGCTACTCCCCTCACTAATCTGTACGATGTATGGTCACATTTATAACCAAATACCGTACGGCGTACGCCTCTAAATACAGAAAACCCTGTTAATGGCCGTATATATAATAGGCATTATAAATGATATGCATCGAAAGGCAAAGGCATTTGACGAGTTGACCTACAATGTTCATGTAACCCGGTACTTCAAGCTTCACATGCATGTAAATGCGCGCACAAAGTAAATTGCAGTTGTTTACCGGTACGCAAACAATTTTCATTTACTATAATCACCGTAGTTATATTTTATTCTACTGAGAACAAGAATACTTTGAAGTATACAAGGGACTCGGTTCTAAAATTGTGTGTCCAGAAACTTATTTTTGACAAATGCATGCATTTTGTACCTAGATGTAAAAAGTGCTTTTTGGTCAATTTGTAGATCTGCATAATGCCTTAAACTACGCAAACACCATGAGTGAGTTTTCAGAAGACTCAGAAGTCCAGTTTTTTTATAGGAAAAACAGGAGATATAAAATGTACCAGAGAAATATCTGTTAAAAAAGCGAATTCAAAGGTGTTTTTTAATTTCAAAACTAGTTAAGTCTGTATAATTTTGATCTTGTTAATCATTTGAAAATGTAATTCAAAACAGTTTGAATGATTCCCTTGTTTTGACAATCCTCGTTAAATGCCCGAGTTCACAGCTTTTAAGTTTGTGGTCATTATTGTGAACTTTATTCATGGGTATTTTCTTTGTATGTCACCAACTTTCCATGTCATTTCGATGATTTGGTTGAAAATTATAGTTTTCTTACTTTTCCGTAGTATGAAGTATGGTGGTGTGACCATAGTTTGCACGTGACCTTAATTCGCGGACAGAACCTCAAATTACACAGAGACAAAATTTTCTTTGGAATGGGTTTGAAATTATAACAATTTTGACAAAACATTGCCTTATCTTATTTTGCTATCTTATGCGTCCATTTCAAAAGTTTTGAAGCTTGAACTTACCAAGAAAGGTCTAGGCATCTTCATATCGAGAGCAGATGTCATAAAAATTTACGATACCAAAAGTGATACCTACTGATTGGGTGATATTTCGCCTTGCAAATTATGCAATTATCTTATATTTGATGGATCGCCATCTGTGATAAATCAGCTGTAAACTCCCATGTGCGAACTAAGGTCTTGTTATTAAAAATGACTTTTCATCAGTTGCAGCACTAACTCTGGGAAGCTCCGACGCCGATGCCAAAGGCCTCGGAGCTTTGGGTGGTGCATCGAAAAACATTTAACAGCGGGTTGGGCGACATTATCTCAAAATATGCAAAGGGAGTAATTACAATTTTGACTTACTAGGTTGATCGACTCCTCTGGGCATCTATCCATCAACTTGAAATTATAATTTGAAGAAGTCTTTTATGGGAAAAGGGGGTGATTCTTCATCCTACCCGACGATTCTTCCATGTTGTTTCGTCGATTCAACTGACGAAGAGAAAGTACGCACGACCACGCATGCGTACTTAGTGCATACATGTACTTTCTCTTCGCCGGTTGAATCAACGAAACAACATGGAAGAATCGAGCAACCTAGTAAGTCAAAATTTTAATTACTCCCTTTGCAACTTTGCATACATTGAGATAATGTCACCCAACCGCTGTTAGAATGTTTTTCGATGCACCACCTGAAGCTCCGAGTCCTTTGCCATCGGTGTCGGAGCTTCCCGGAGTTATTGCAGCGCATGCCGATCCGACATCAAATTTTGAGATCTCAATATCTCCAGAATTCTTGGATGATAAATTTTCTCTTTCACCAATTTGTTGTCAAAAACTTTGCCATCCATTTTGTAATAATTGAACAAAATTTTCTAGAAACTTTTGAAAAATCAAGGACACATCATTCATATTTCACATCATTCAATCATAGATCTACTTTACTACAGACTAAATTTGAGTCTCTATAATTAAAATTAGGCAGCGACCATTCATAATTTCATATCATATCAGAGAATGAAGCTATAGTTTTTGGTCTAGGGCCTATTCTCTCTACCGATACCGTCTACCATCTGACCATGCTGACAACAATTATTTAACTGTCTAGGCCTAGATCTATTAAATTTAGTACCGTAGACCTAGTCTAGTCTACTTGTACATTTCCCTAGTATTAACACTCACAGATTCAGTTAAAAAGTAAAAACAATCAGATTCAGAGCGTTTGTCTACCTTCTTGTGACTAAGAAGATACAGCTGACACTGGCAGGTTGGCTTGGATTCTTGAAATTGTTCAGATGACCGATTCATTGAGTGGTGACCTCAGCTCAACAGGATTCTCACAATATTTGTAGTGCTATGGAAGAATTTCGATACGGTTCCGCACCGTCTTCTCTGGGAGGAGGGCCGGTTGCTTTACTCCAGTATATCGGGCACTGCAGCCTGCAGACAGCTGGGCGTTGGCAAAGAAAGCCACAGATCTCCAACAAGTTCCGAGCATTAAATAACGTCTGTTCCTGTAGCTGTGGACCCAAACAGACTACTGAGAAGAATTATCGGAATTGCATGTATAACAACCTGTTATCATTACTATAAATAAGTATTATTAGACACACTGAAAAGCCAGACAATCCCGAACATTTATATGAGTCATAACTGGCACGTAGACTATCGACCCTATACATATCGTCCGTGAAGAAGTCGTTCCGTTTATTTTCACTCGCGTACTAAAACAAAAAAATGGGAAAAGAAAGGATATAACTAAGCCCAGAAAGTGGGAAGAAAAGAAGGGGAAAAGGTAAAAAGAAAAACAGTATACAAGACAAACTAAGAAGAAAAAAAAAAGAAAAAAAAAGAAAGATAACCAACTAAAAGGGGTTCCTTTCAGAGGGGGGGGGGGGGGGGGGGGGGGGTTCAGAGCGCTATAAAAAAAAAATTATTGTGGGGGGGGGGTAGGGGGAGGGGGGCAGGGGGGCAGGCCCATCGCCCCCCACCCCCACCCCCGTGGATCCGCGCCTGATCGTGACCATTATGGTTTATTCTTTGTACTATTAGATAAAGTTCATATCTTTGCAGAAGGCTTTTTGATCAATCTCTTCGACTCTGACTCATTTCATAATTAGAGGAACTCGTCACGATAAATATAGCTTACATTTTCTTGCCTTTTATTGCGTCTCGATATATCATATACTTCAGTATAAATATTTCATTTTGGAAAGTTCAGCATTTGAAGAGAATGTTAAATTTCAGTTATCTTTGTAGCGGAAAATAGTATGAAGCTAGCATTAGTCTACTTTACCTTTAATCACTACATAGAAGCATACACATACATTGCATACAGAGTGTACAATAAGTATGCTGACCGCTCGAGCTCTACACCCCAAAGTCAGCCGTGAATTGTTTGGGCTAGCCAATTAACTCTTGACCAAAGCAGTGACCAAGAGGGTTATTGTGTGGGATGATGATGTTGAGTATATTATAAGGAGGAACATTCTCCAATGTGTATGAGGACACTCTGAGATGTAAGACTTGAGAGAGAGAGAGAGAGCAGTATTCTTTGATTTAGCTGTTGTTAATAGGGTTTTTAACAGTTGGTAAATTCATTTAATATATTTCTCTTCTAATGTATCATACTTTTTGTAGTGACATTTTAGTCAGTTATACATTGGATATTTGATCGATGTGTTAACCAAATACTTGGTTTGAAGTTCATACAGTTGTAGTACTGTACATGTACAATCATTTGAGTATGTTTCTTATATTTATAACATCTTTGTAAAGTAATTTAGTAAACATATAATTATGCATTTTCACTAGTTAGATTCATACTCATGATTTCTATATTTCCTTAATACAAAGGAATAATTGGAGTTAAGAAGATATAATACAGATATATCAACATTACATAATAGTTAATTGAACTTGGTTCATTAATGCCTCAGTAGCAGACTACGGTTGTTTACTACATTTAGTTCGAAGTTTTCTTGCTAAGAATAGGTAACTTAATTGTTATGTATCACATACATGTGTATATATTACTTGTTTTGTTATTTTAGTTAAACCACACACGTTCACACACATTATTTTGAACTGGTCAGTGTGATAACTGTGTCGCGAGAGAACGAAAGAAAGTGCGTTTGCCCTAATGTTACGTGGCAACAATCTGATAAGTTATTTAACTATATTCCTCCAGGAAATAATTTTGATTATATTCATTAGGCCTAGTAAGTTTTCCGCCCAGTTGAAGAAGTTCAAATCAAAGCCGATTTTGTTCAAAATTAGAATTTCTGCTGCTCGGATGCAGTCAAAGATGTACACGTACAAGGCAGCGGGAGGGGTTGAGGGCTCCCGAGGATTGATACAGTGCGACCCAGAAAAAACAAAACCGAGAATTATCGATGTTTTATCATAACTTAATCACAATTATAATTAATAAATGACACATATTGTAAAGCTTAGATCCTCCTCTTTCATTTGATGCAACTCATAATGATGCATAGTTCACGCATGAGTGATTAAAAGCGGGTGGGCGGTATCTGTCCCATTATGATACAAAAAATGTCTCCCCTGTTTCACCCTCTCTCTCTCTCTCTCTCTCTCTCTCTCTCTCTCCCTTTCCCTCTCTATTCTTCTTCTTCTAATTTATGTAGTGTGCAGCTTTGTCTTGTTTTGTCTTATCCTGTCATGTCTTGTTTTGGTTTGTTCTGTTATGAATTATTTTGTCATATCCCATCTTATCTTATTATGTAAGTTTCCTGTCTTTTGTGTCCCGTCTTGTCATCATGTTCTTTCGTATATTTCGATTATTTCGACACTTTAAAATGGTTCATGAAAATATGCTATTATTATAAAATCTTTCTTACTGTAATTATTAAGACACTTTAAAACGATTTATGAAAATAATTTTTATATTATACCGGGTATTTGTTTTTTTGAACCTATACAAAAACAAGCTATATGCTTTCCAGTAGGTTCCTGTTTCATTTCATAATATAGAACTTACTTTGTCAATATGTTCCAAGTTAGGCCTATTGTGCAAACATTTATTGATATGAAATGGAATAAATTCGAATCAATCAATCAATTCCCTCATCCAGAAAGTTGCTGAAAATGAGTTTAAATTTTTTTAATTTTTTTTATTGATTAAACAGCATGATGAGTTAAGGCGTGTGTGTGTGTGTGTGTAATTGGGTTTTTACAGACGTGTATCAATAATATCAGATAGGGGGACCGACCTTTAACGTCACCATCCGAAAGACGTGAATCAGTTTCGAACCTGCGTCCTCGGCTGAATCAGTTTGTAACTTCCACTGTTAGCTGGATTACAGGTGCACGCCACAACGCCTAGTTAAATGAGTTAAGGCTATATACAGCAAACGATTTACGTTCTGAAGTGCTCTTTACCTAAAGCAAAGTTTCGTTATTACAAGACAATCGCCAGATTGTGTCTCGCCCACCTGTAAACGAATTATTATGAATGTTCCCAGTGGCGTAATAAGCAAAAACGTTTGGGGGGCTGACAAAAAAAAAAAATCCGAATCATCCCACTCTAACATGCTGAATTACGTTTTTCAAAGTGGGGTCTAGGGGCAAAGCCCCGGTCGGGTTCAAGGGGCGAAGCCCCCGAAGCTCAAGGGGTATGGGCATCAGTGGCGGATCCAGGAATTTCTTACGGGGGGGGGGCGCAAAATGGTATGGGGTGAAATATATGTAAAACGATGAAGCAACAGAACAAGGCTTTAACGGCGAGGGAGCGGAGCGACCAAGCAGGGGGTGGGTCTGGGAGGGGGTTCTGGCCCCCTCCCAGAGTAAGAAGCATTTGTAATTTTAGAACCAAATTAGACGCATTTTCAGGCACTTCCTGGAGTAATATGACGTAAAATTGCTTTCTCCTACCCTTCCAAGAGTAGGGATCTTTTGCAATTTGAGAACCACATTATTTTGGCGCATTAATGTCCACCGGCACTTCATGGAAAAAAAAAAGAGGCCCTCTGATTAGTTATAAGTTAGAGAAAAGTGATCTGTCACGTCGTGAGACGTTGTATAAATTATGCTTTGATGCCGCACAATGCACAAAGACGGTGGTCCGGTACTTCACCAGTAGTACTCGCAAAAATTATCTCGAGTGTATAAACTGTGTCGTTATCAGGGGCGTCGCTAAATCTTTTTCAGTGGGGAGGGGGGGGGGGGGGGTGTAGAGGCCGCCGATTACCAACAAATCGAGCCACCAATATTATTACCGACAAATATAAAAATGCCAATGTCCAAATGTCTACAAATTTAACCCTTTAAACCTGGGACCAGAAACTAAGTTATTTTTCAGTTTTCCCCTCCCGTGCGAAGCGTGGAAGCTTTGACACTTCATTAAATTATTAGAGAAAGAAGACGATCCGTTGTACTTTTCTCGACTCTTAAAGCTTGGTTCGCCCCTCCCGCGCAAAGCGCGGAAGCTATGACGTTTAATTTAATTATTAGAGAAAGAAGACGATTCATTGTACCGGTCCCGACTCTTCATCCTTGTCTGAATTCAGTTCCCCCCTCCCGTGTCAATGATTAAGAACCGAGATTGATTAAGAACCGAGAACGGAACAACGAATCGTCTCCTTTCTCTAATAATTTAATGAAACGTCAAAGCTTCCGCGCTTCGCGCGGGAGGGGTATGGAAACTGAATTCAGACAATGATTAAGAATCGAGAACGGTACAACGAATCGTCTTCTTTCTCTAATAATTTAATGAAACGTCAAAGCTTCCGCGCTTTGCGGGGGAGAGGGGGGGGGGGAACTCAATTCAGACAAGGAATAAGAGTCGAGAATGGTACAACAAATCGTCTTCTTTCTCTAATATCAATTAATGAAAGATCAAAACTTCCGCGCTTCGCGCTGGAGGGGAGGGGAGTGGGACCAGGGGGGGGGGGGAGGAACTCAATTCAGACAAGGATTAGGAGTCGAGAATGGTACAACGAATCCTCTTCTTTCTCTAATAATTTCATGATACATTAAAGCTTCGCGCGTAATGGGGGGGGGGGGGGGGGGTGGAAGGGGAACAGCGAGCTACCCGAATATGAATGTGTTATATCTTTTCTCGTATATTTTGGTGATAAATAACACTTTCACAAAATACATATTATCCTCAAATTTTTGCTCGCTCGCTTCGCTGACTAGCCGAATTGTGAAACCAGAAAATTACTTTTTCGGGCAAGAGGCTTCACCCCCCCCCCCCCCCCCCCCTCGATGAAAATGTCCAAAAAAATACCGGTATGGTGCTTCAGACCTTGTCAGTATTGGTATGTTGAGTTGAAAAACGGTCTGCGCAATTTTCAAATTTCCGGCCCCCCCCCCCCCCCCCTATTGGAAAATCCTGGATCCGCGCCTGTTAACGGTATATGTGCAGTGTTACATGATGTAAGTATGGAACGCTCGTTCGCAAATCTGTGCATGCTCAGCACGAGTGGTGGGTAGCATGCATAGAGATATATCTCTATGGTAGCATGTTATCTCCCGACAGTGCTTTGCACAGTAGCTTCTGGAAAGGAATAAGTGTTACTGTTAGTGGCCACTATTAGGCCCTTAGTGACTATATATACCATGCAGGGTTAGCATAGTCAAATAAACATTGAATAAGAGCAAAACAGAGTGTACGTCTTGCTTTTAAATCCATACAACTTTGATATCTGTACAAAAATTTCAGACGAGAATTTGCTTTTTTTATACAACTGATTCTACTAAAGATGAAAATGAAATTGCGCTAGCCAACTCAATGCCTAAATACTTCACAGACTCTTTTCTCTTGATTGCTTGATCATTGTGTGTCACTTTGAATTCAAATGACTTTTTAGAACTACTTTTAGAACAAAATAAAATGCTTTCTGTTTTTCCCAAGTGTAAAGAAAGCTTATTATCAGTCATCCAATCGACACACGTAGACAGCTGTTCACTGAGCTTTTCCTCAATATATTTAGGATCAGGATTTGAATAGAGTAGTACGCTGTCATCTGCGTACAATAATAGTTTGAAGTCTTTTATACAAATACACATATCATTTATATAACTTGAAAATAGAATTGGGCCTAAAATGCTTCCCTGAGGAACACCGCAAGTTATAGGCATTAGTTTGGAACGAATATCATGAATGGCCACTACTTGGTGCCGATTAGATAAGTAGGATCTAAACCCAGGGACTTGGGAACTAACAAGTCCCAAGTCCCTGCTAAACCAATCTAAACTTGCCTTATCAAAACCCATTAGTTGTAACTTCTTCAATAAGACGCAATGATTATTGAGTCACTGAAATGTTTCAAGGCTGTGAGGGCACTTAAGCAGTCGCTAAAAATGACTGCACTGTATAGATGTTTGTTTCTTCGATTATAATTAAAGGTGTCTTTGATTTTTGTATTATGTCGCCCTCAGTCTGCGGCCGGGGTTCAGCGGTAAATATGCTGGCTAGACAAGTTCTACCACTGTTGACGATATGCTCAGCCCTGTATACTGCACTGCACACACTGCATTGAAATCCCGGAAGCGTACGCGTTATGCACGAATGTGAACGTGGACGTTCATCGTATACGTACAATCGTTGCTAGCAAGCTAGCTTTAAATATGGCCAGACTCTACTACACACGTTAGCTGAGTCTTCGCGATGAAGTTAGAAATGTAAGATTAACGTCAAAGTCCACCTCATTCTTTCGTGATTTTTGGAATGTTATTACAATGGGTAGCATCCAGATAAACCGGTCCACGAGATTCTGCTATCGCTACCGCTTTGTGCTGTACGCGGCATTAGCTATTGTCGGTGTTCAGTGTTTAGTCGCGTGGAGCTTCTTAACGCTTGACAGCGAGGAGCGAGCCGCTGAGTTACGGCGGCAAGCTCGCCGAGGAGATGGTGGTCATCAGAATTCTGCTGCGGCTTCTTGGAACAACGAATTAATGGTAAGCCTTTAGTTTATTTATATATTTTTTGTAGTAAGAAAGGGGTGGACGGCAAGACACTTAAGAAAAATAAAGCTGTAATTTTTGCCTGGAATCAAAAGAAGAACGTGCATTTGAACTGGTCTAGTAAAGTCAGAATATTACTAAACTACTACAAGTGCAAGGGGGGGGGGGGGGGGGGGGGGGTGTTGTATATATTCTCTGGAATGCGATGAAAAACTGTCTTCAGTTTCTATATTTGTAGGATTCATAAGTCGGACATCAGAACATTAAAGAATGATAGACTATTTCTTTCTTTCTTTATATATAATATTAAAAAAGATATAATTTAATCAAATTATACATTTGAAATGTAAAAAAACAC
This sequence comes from Strongylocentrotus purpuratus, assembly GCF_000002235.5. Classification (NCBI taxonomy): domain Eukaryota; kingdom Metazoa; phylum Echinodermata; class Echinoidea; order Camarodonta; family Strongylocentrotidae; genus Strongylocentrotus; species Strongylocentrotus purpuratus. The sequence goes on from NW_022145599.1 coordinate 37,654,042, forward strand.
GGGCTTACTTCTTCTTCCATTTTGAGTACATACCTCTTTACAGAGTATTATCGTACTATACTTGGGTGTGTGCTGTGGGTTCTTAACGTGCACAGGTAGTGACTCTTCTTAACGTCCTATCCGAGGGACGGAGTGTTTTCCACTTAACATAGCCTGCGTCTATGAACAAGGGGAGGGGCACGTTAACACACAACGCAGACTTTAGTCATCCACCTGTGTGGGATTTGAACCTAGAATCTCTGGTTCGACAGGCAGCCTCTTTACCGACTGAGCCAACTCGCCTCCTACTTTACACAAAGCTGTCCAATTCCAACTCGGAACCTGTAGTGTTTAATGTACTCAAACTTTGATCAATGACAAATATTTTATTTATGTATTTATTTGGAGTTTCGTTTTTTTTTCATATTGAAATGTCAATGGCAATGGGACAGCTGGGCTGGACTCATATGTAGTACCAATGGACATTGGAAAACTTTTTAATGAATATTCATTATACTCAAATCAAGATGGCTGACGAGCGAAAAAAACACATTGCATCTCACTCATCTCAGTCCAGCCGAACCGACACATTGGATGTTGCTGTTAGTATTGGTGTTGAGGAATGCGGAAAAAGCTGGAAAGGGTGCTGAACAGAGCTCCAACATCGTGGTCAATTTAGAAGGACAATTTTGGTTACGTTAGTGTTAGTTGCGCACTGAGTGACGTCACTCGAAAAGTCTGGATGAAAGTGTTCAAATCATTGAAAAATAGCATTCAAATTTCATCATGAAGAGTATAAAATCTAAAATCATTAAAAAAATATCAAACTGCTATTCTGTTAAGTACTTTTACCAGTTTTGAATTGAATGTAGCACAATTAAATTATTGTTATCATTTTATTATTTTTGTATTATCATTTCAAATCAACTGTCAAAAACCTTTCTCTTTAATAGTTGAATTTATATATTTTTGTGTACGTAATTTTATTGTTTGCTATCAATGTTAATTAAGTAATGTAATGTTGTAAAGCGCTGTGATACACATGTATGTCTGTAAGAGCGCTATATAAATGCCAATATTATTATTATTATTATTATAACCCAACTGTTTGGACACACAATGTGTGGAAATACATTGGGGAGGGGGGGGGGGAGGGAGGGGGGGGGGGAGGGAGGGGAGACATACATGTAGCACCTTTAGCAGGGTTGGCAGTTTTTCAGGATTATTGACTGGCAGTTCCATGTCCCCTTTGCCCAAACTCTACTATTCCAAACTACATTCTACCCAGATACTATCCGACTGTGGAACTCCTTACCATCTGCTGTACACATTAAAGGGATCGTTTAACAATGTTAAAATCTGAGATACACGGTCCTACATGTTACCAGTGTCTGTGATATAGTGTAATATTGAAGCCCTAAAAAAAATTGTGCTTCATAATGATCAAGAAGTGCCTCAAAAAAGTAAAAATCTCTGAGTGACCGGTTTTACCATACTCGTTTTCCCCAATAGACTGTAGTGCTATGAAAACCGTTCGGCGAACGGTTTTCAAATTTTTTAATTCCAATCATTAATATCTTGATAATCAGACAGGCGATCGGCTTGTAAAAGTCATGGAGTTCCTGACTGACCTAAAGGTTTATAATTATCATTGCAGCATGAGCTAAATCAAGGATTATTTCTAAAGGATCTAAGACAAAGTTACCGGATCCCTTTAAGCTCCGTTGAGCTTCAGACTGTTCTTAGCTGCACATAGAATTCTTGTAGAGTCTTTTTACTTTCACTGTACACTCCATGAAATACCTAGTTTCAGAACCCAATTTCTACATTGGACCGTACTGATACAGCTATTCATCTTCAATCCCACCCGTTAGACCCTTTCAGACTATCTATCCATAGACCTACATGTATGATCTATCCAACCAAGCCTTTCACTCGAGAGACAGATTATGCTAGCTCTTTTGTTATTAATCTTCACTCCTTTGATCTGAAACCAAAGTCAATGCATCCAGGAATGACATACTAGGTCTGAGACTAATTCAGTACTCAGCATGGTATCTTCATGGATTGTGTCCATATTACTACCATGAGGATGAATGTAGTTAGACAGTGACGCCCTTAGATTTGTCAAGGAAAACTTGCTCTGTTCACATACAGCACCAATATTCTGTTTCAAGCTCTCGATATTAGCAAACGAAAAAGTTGGAGAGGACATGGAAAGAGAAGAGGCAAAGTCAATCTTTTTCAATCGGTTCCAGTAATAGTCTGAATTCAAGACACACAACGTCAATGACACCAATCTGTTGAACCAACAGCTCGTAGCACTAGAACATACATGTACACTGTACATACTGTACATCCGACACAGACAACCAGAAAGTCTAGTAACATCAGATCTGAAAAATATGCAATTTTCAAGAAGTTCATATTTTATAATAAGAATGATGAATTTTTTGCAAAGAACATGGTCATGGGACATGAGGTATGAACTATTACCAACCATCTTGCCAAATATGAAAAATTCTCTTGTTTACATCAGGAAGTTTGTTATACCATGGATGTCTATGGTAACACAAGGTCGCCCATTGGTAAAATGCACACTGCCAGTCATTCCTATTAGCTATTGGTATATTTTTGTTTCCAGATAGGCCTAGAGAGGCTTTTTATTTTTGCAAGGGATTTGCCCAAAGACATTTTTTTGGAATTGGTGCTTTCAGGATTGACCCCCCCCCCCCCCCCCCCGGGTTACTCGTACCTAAAGGGAAATCCAATATTTGTAATAATTTCATCTGTATGAAAGCGGAATAATAATCGAAAAGAATAGTGAAAGTTTGATCATTACAAAGAAAGTTGTGAGTGATTGAAATATGATGTCTCGCAAGCTAGTTCAGTTCAGTTCAGTTTATTAATTTTTCTCAAGCATAAATACAATATTATAATATATACAAAAAATGGCAAATATACATAGTAAGAGAAAAAACGGAAACTACAAAAAAGTTCTTAAAAACTTGTATGGCGTAGTCCCAGTAAAGGGGAAAAAAATACATGGTAAAAACAATTGCTATAACAAAATACAAAATTATGCAGATTTATAAGTAACACACTACATCAACAGACACCAGCAATCAAACAGGGAGGGTGGGGGGGGGGGGCCGGGGTAATGGTAATTGTAAATATAATGGAAAAAAAAAATAATTTGAATAATCATTAATATATACCCTTTTCAACTTTGCTTTAAATGAAGTTATATTTGTTGAACTTTTCATTTCCTCTGAGAGATTATTTCACACGCGTGGACCACTGTGTCTTAATTAGTTAAATATGTCGCAGTTGTGTACACAAATATATTAGTGTACAAAAATAACAATCTTCATTTTTCTTCTATGAATCTAAGCGCCTTCTCCATTGTGGCGCTATGGGAGATAGCCCTGAAAAATGGTGCAATATTTCCATGTTTTGTTAAATTCATGATCGGTAAAATTCATGAAAATAACAGCCTAGTTTATAGGAGGAACATGTATTCTGAGATATTCAGTGAAACACTTGATTGGGCCACCGGAGCTCTCAGTGGGAGTCTGCTGTTTCAGCACATGAAATAAATTTGTAAAATGTCTTGTGACGTTATTGTTCACTTACATAAAAAGATATTGTCTTAAAGCCTTGTTCAGATATGAAATGGTAAACTGCAGCATTGATTTATTTTTATTTTTGGCAATGACATGAGTGTAATAGGCTTTATATTTCTGCATGTTAAAGATAAACTTGAGTACTGGTAATGCGATTGCATTGTTAAAGAAAAGGTGTGGAATGGATCAGAAAAGTTGATCATATAGCATGTAAGTAATGGTGTGTAATGCAAGGTTCTGGAGTCATCAAAATCATCATAAATTTGGCAGAGTCTTAGTAAAGTAATAATCACTTACACAGAAAGATGTATATGGGACAACACACATGGTGTCGGGGCTAGTACTACCCTGCTTTCCTTATCTTTCTATGCTCATTACTCAGCCAGTATACATTTTCTTCCAAAATTGTTTGGCACATGACATTTATTTGTAATCTTGAACATTCAGTGTAAGTTTCGTTAGATTCTGTGAGAATTCATTTTCTTTTTTTACCAGAACTCAAGTTTATCTTTAATCTGTAACATAGAGCTCAGTACCTTTGTTGCATGTATTTGCCATTCATTTAAACATTGAAGAAAAAAGCAGTGGTCAGCTGGTCACCACTTTATCTAAACAAGCGTTACAGTTCAGGTCCTCTCATATATACATGTAGGCCTATCTATGTTATGATTGACTACATGTAGCGTTTGGGCCTGCCAAAATAAACAATGTTGGAAGGGTGCATGTGTGACAGACCATGGAAGAGATCCAAGAAGGAAGGTAGAAGTCTCTACCAACATGACAATCAAAGTGTCATGTTTTGTTATTCATTCAATGACAAGGGTGTCATGGAAGTGTTATGTCTCTGAACACTTAACATCCTTGAAACCTATTCTAAAGAGCATTCCAAACATTGAAATCAATTCATTTGTATGAAAGCAGAAAAATAATAAAAACCAAAGAAATACTAACAAGGTTTATTTGAAATATGAGATCAGTAAATTTATGCAAATCAAATATATGCAATTTGGTGACAGGATTGTGAAGTATTCATGGACGATTCTCACGTTTTGTCATGTACAAAAATATAAATATGAATTTTTCTCCTTTTCCCTTTGGGCACGTCTCAAAGTATATTGTAGGAACTTAGGCTGCGTTCATGCTTAAATTTTGAAGGCAGAATGAGCGATCTGAAACGCTCATCGTAAACGCTCATCGTGATCGCAGTTCCACGATGTAGTGTTCATGCTTACTTCTCTGGCTCCCAAGGCAATTCTACGTGTGTGGCCTTAATTGGTCTTCCAGCTGGATTCGCAAACCTTCACTGTGCATGCTACGTAGACCTACTAGAGGTCAGTGCGTTGACCCCATTTAAACGCGTTTACAAATTGTAAACGCATCTTTTTGTGAGTTTACGATCGGCGATCGTGATCGCCGTTTTTCGGTGATTCTACAAAAGTGAGCTAAGACGCAACCGTGTTTTAAACTAAACGCGTAACAGATGCCTGATTCTGGCCGTCAAAATCAAGCATGAACGCGCCCTTAGAAGCATATGTTATTAAAGCTTATCTGCCATAGTTTACAGGAGGGATTAGACTGCCCTGCAAGGTCACTGGACAGGTGGTTATCTCATCAACTCAGCTCTCAGTTAACATAAGAAAAAGAGGATCATGGGGACCAATGGTCACCGATTATGCATTGTTTGTTATATAGAGGGCGCAAGTAGCTACAAGTAGTGCAGTGGGCCTTTAAATGTTCTCTAAAAAGAAAATACCATCCTGAGTTATACATTTTAAGAAATTAAAATTCTAGGCATTTTGTGTTTTTTAACAAATGGGAAAGCACTTCGTCATAATGACACAGCGGATTCAAGCAATTCAAAGTGCCCACAGGAATAGTGATTACAACTTAAACAAATTCATAATAGTTTAACTTTTGTAATTCATTCTCATGAGTAGTTTACTATATACAATAGGTGTTGCAGGGCTCGAATTACCCACCGGCAATCGGCAATTTGCCGCCATGCCCCTCTCACTGGCCGGAATGCCCTCTTCAAAATTAAACCTTTTACGGCCACAATATTTTAATCCACAAAAGTTTTGCCGACATTATAGTCATCATAAGTTAACCCCGACTTGTTGTTCAAAAAGACTTTGTTGCCCCTACTGAGATCTAAAAACTATAATTATCGGCATGCCTTCGCTGCCCTACGGAGCTCTAAAAACAATAATTATCGGCAAGACTTCATTGCCACTATGAAACTCCTAAATTAATAATTATTGGTGGGACTTCATTGCCGATACGGAGATATGAAAGCATATCTTCATCGAAATGACTGAAACGTTTGGCACAAAAAAAGTAATGACCCAGGCTTTTTTCAATCCATCTCCATCCTTTTATTTGGACCAATCAATAACGGGAAGTTTTGTTTACCCATTGTTGGTTCAACATCTTGACTTTGCGTTGTGACCTTTTTGGTGAGTTTTCAGAGTTTTTAGTCAGTGAAAAACTTGGATTTTTCTCGAGAAGAAAAAGGATCAGAAAAGGATTAAGAGTTGAGATAATGGTACATTGAATCGTCTTCTTTCCCATACGTTTTAATTAAAACGTCATAGCTTCCGCGCTTCCGCGGGTGGAGGGGGGGGGGGGGGGGGGGGGGGGGGGGGGGGGTAAAAAGAGCATTTTTTTTTTTTGGGGGGGGGGGTGCAAATACCCCCCCCCCTTGAAAATGGCGTGAGGGCATTTTACGCACACTTTCCACTTTGGCCTTAGTGCCCCTAGAATAGATTTGTGCCCCTTTCAGTGGATTTGTGCCCTCTCAAAAAAGTGGCCTTGACCCAAATTTGATGTAATTCGAGGTCTGGTGTTGGTTTTGTTACCCTGTATTGTTTATGAATGCTGCAAGATCATTTGATTCAATTCAAATCATTTTATTTATCAAATTTCCATTAAAACAAACAATGCAAAGAACAAAAATGAGAAATGACAACAATTACAAGATGGAATGAAAAAAAATTAGTTGATCTACAAAATATGAAACTATGAGTGGGGGATCTTTTTTTAAAATAAAGAATGTTTTGAAAATGAAAGTTGATCATTGTTAATGCTTGTGCTAGTTAATGATCACAATATTCTTTCTGAAGAGCATCTTGCTTTCAGACAGTGAAAGAGTCTATTGCTAATGCTTATAAATGACAATCGGAGATGTCCAATCACTGTACAGTTGTTTCTGTGATAACCAGATTAAATAAAACGAGATGCAAAAGTAATAAAAACAATAAATCAAATCAAATCAAGTCAAATCAAATCAAGAATACAGTTTTCCTTGATAGTATTGTCATTTTGTGTAAAGCAGTACCATACACGTAGACTAGTATACCATCTTAGTTCATTTAGAGTTGAAGTATTACATGTCCAAGGTCAAAGGTCAGCAATCTCTGTACATGAACAGGAATAGAAACTTGGCTATAGCAGGGTATACCGGTAGTCTGGAATATTACAGATGATAATAATGTTCTTCCATTCCAATGATAGCTATTAAAATGAAACTGTTGCGAGAATAAAGACTATAAGTTTGGCACATGAAGGAAAATGTTAGATCTAACTACCTGCTGATATTTGATTCCAACATGCGTAAGTTAGGAAGAGCTTGCTTGCTGGTACTTAGCTGAGATCAAGTGTCTGACCCAGCTTGTACTACAGCTAGTTCAATATTATTAGATTTCCCTTGCAAAAGACTTGCTGAGTTGACTGCAGTAAGTAGAAAAACAGATTTCCTCATGCAGGATCTCTTGTTACCATAGTGATTGATCTAGCAGTAAGGAATGGAGAAATGAGATGGAATAATGAACAGGTTTCATGACGTGTTTGTGCTCATATACAACTCATTAGTGCTGAAGACATAAATCCACCTGTACTTTTGAGGTCAAATTTTTGTTTGTACATGTGTATACAGTGTATGACCCTTTCATTACTATACATTTTGAAATGAGACATTTGTCAAAGTATGGGGTGAAATTTTATTGTGATATATTTAGGCTGTAAAATAAGATATGAGATTCATAGATTCATAGATGGATAAAAAGAGAGAAAGGGAGAGGGAGGGGGAGGGGGAGGGGGAGGGGGAGGGGGAGGGGGAGGGAGAGGGAGAGGGAGAGGGAGAGGGAGGGGGAGGGAGGGAGAGGGAAGGAGGGAGGGAGGGAGAGGGAGGGGGAGTTCTGATCAGATAAATATGTTATAAGTCAGCCTCATTAAACTGCATGGGAAATAAAACCGGAGTTGAAGGTAACCTCACCCTAAGAAACAAGTTAGTTATTCTAAGAGATTTATTATATATTCTTGCACATTAATCTATAAGATTTCCCACTGAAGTGTATGAAAGAGACATAAAGATAGAAAATGTACAGTTTCTCAGCAAGACATGTGCATTGCCATTTCTTGATAAAGTAAAGTACTACGTGAAGTTATTTATCAGGTACATGTAAATGTATTCAAATTTATGGATGTTTCCTTCCTAGGTATGTGTGGTGATGAAGCATCATTCACCTGCTATCCTTTGTACTACAATTGCCAGCAAGAGATTTGCATAAATAAGTTAGAGCTCTTCTGGGCTGAAGGTGCTGCATATATAAAATAGATTTGTTAACTCCCATATTTCAGTATTTTTTGAATAAGTGAGTTACAATTGTTACCCTGTGATGTAGTTTTCACCAAGTATGACTTTGACTTTCTCAGCTTTGATTTTCCCTCATTGAAAGCTTGGTACATCACCCTCATTGAAAGCTTGGTACATCACCCTCATTGAAAGCTTGGTACATCACCCTCATTGAAAGCTTGGTACATCACCCTCATTGAAAGCTTGGTACATCACCTTGTCCGAAGTTGTTTAGCGCAACAAGCAAGGCTAAAACCAAGGACCCCTCTCTTGTGAAAGTCATGAGCTTTCAGCAATACGTATTGCACAGTGCAGTGCTTCCACATACCAAGGAGTTCCCATCCATTATATTGAAGTGCTTCATAAATGTGAAGTGTTTTTATAGGATCTACATAGGATTAAATGAAAACAAATATACCCCTTTGAAAAGGGACGAACATTAGCTTAGCCATGAGGTCATTGAGAGACATTGGTTTCATGGGGGCTCCACTGGTTTCGTTCCTGGAAGCTACCAGTATTTGTAAGGCATCTTGATTACCGGTAGTGGAAAGATTGGGAGGGGTCCTATCAAGTTTCTCTCCTTCCTTTTTTCTTACTTTTGTAATTTTCGAAAGTTTCACATTAATGAAATAGATTTCACCAAATACAATTTCTAACTTCTCAGCTATGATTTTCCCTTGTTGAAATGTAAAAGTTTTTTGGTGTTGAATAAAAAGTCTTTCCAACTAAAGCTTGGTGCATGATACATGTACAACTTATTCTGGTACGTCACATTTTCAAGAAAATGGCTGAGCCCATGTCATGCTAAAAGGCATTACATCATGCCAAGAATATCTTTAGTTTTAATACATATCTCTTGTACACTTTCGTAAGGAATATTTTACAGCAAAGGGCAAGAATACATCTCATTTTTCAGAATACCTACACTTATCAGTGGCGGATCCAGGGGTGGGCCGAAACGGCCGCGGCCCCCCCCCTATTGGCGGCGCAAAAAAATTGAGATGGAAAAAAAGAGGAAGAAAAAAAGAAAGAAAAAAAGAAAGAAAAAAAAAGGGGGAAAAAAAGGAGAAGATAAAAGAAAAGAGAAGAAAAAAGAAAAGAAAAGAGAGAGAGTTCAAAAAAGAGGAAAGAAAAAGAAGAGAGGAGGGGGAGAAAGAAAGACAACGAAATGGCACTAAAAATTAGTGACAGTAACGACGAATAAGGGAAAGACAAGGGGAAGGGGGGTGCGTGAAGGCGGATGCATTGAGGGGAGGGGGGGAGGGGTGACTGGCCGTATTCTTATTTTTAGGTTATGCAAAACTGAGTCGGAATTATGCTTCTTTTAAAAAAAATCTTACCATGCTTGTTTATGTTAAGCCGTAGTGCATGAAAAGGTTAGAGTAGAAACACTTCTGAAAAGGCCGCGCCCGCCGGCCGGCCCCTCCAAAGAACCGCAGAATGGTAATCTATAAATTATGGGGTCATTCTTGATGGCTTGGGAGTCGTTATTAAGGAGGGGGCCAGCCCTACTCAAATGGTAGTGACGGTAACGATGGATAAGGGAATAAGGAGGAAAGGGATGCACATGCAGGCGCGTACGCAAGGGGGGGGGGGGGGGTCGAACCCCCCTCAAATTTGTGTCAAGTTGTCAAGTTGGTCCTGATGTGTATAATGTGTAGACCAGGGGTTCTCAAACTTTTTCTTTGACGGTCCAGAAGCGAATTCTATGAAAGCTGTAAGGTCCGAAATGACACTTGTATACTGAAGATAATGAGGCTTGTTTTTGGTCTTAATCTGATCCAAGGAGAATTGTTACAGTTTAAAAAAAAACAGAACCGCCAGTGCTTCCACTCGTTTAAATAAAGTTTCCTGAAAAATAACACCCAATATCCTGGAATTTGAAGGAATTTTCTTAAAACTTTCAAAATGCCTCTTACATGGATTTATTTTTTGGATGAATCGCTATGACGTTTTAATATATATTATTTATTGAGTGGGCTTATTTTGCTTTCGAATGGATCCATACAACATGGAAGAGCTTGAGGGGCCTGGCAGAGCCTTTTCAAGAGAGAAATTGTCTTTAGAAATTGTCTTTTAAATTCACACTAGCGTATAGCACTAGCGAGCTCTCCGATCCAGGCTAGACTCTTCGCGAGCGGTTTCATTGGAATTTTAAGCGGTTCCATTGGAATTAATCGAGAAATTCCCCTCGCTAGCGTGTAAATAAAAAATAGCTAGCTGACTGGCTCTCCAATCAATTAGGGCTTCTACAATCTTAATCAGGGGCGGCGATTTCTTTTCATGACCAGGGGGGGGGACGGACGAAATGCGAGGGACGAGGGAACATAGTGAGCAAGAGGGGCCAGTGGCGTAATGAGCAGAAACGTTGGGGTGTGTGTGTGTGGGTGTAGGGGGGGGGGGCTCAAGTGTTTACGATCAGGTAGAGCAAAGCGAGCGAAGCAAAAAGCTTAAATTGGCGTGGGGTCCAGGGGCAAAGCCCCGGCGGGAGTCAAGGGCGGAGCCCCATGAAGCTCAGGAGTTCTTTAGGCATTTAATTACGGTCAGATGAGCATTTTGATAAGGTTTATTTGTGATACTGGCAGGTCACTAATTTGGAGTGAGGCCTAGGGGCGGCGCCCCCAGAATCTCAGGGTTTTAAGGCATCAAATTATGATCAGACGGATGAGCATCTAGGGGCCGCCTTAGGGCCCTCGGAAGGGTCCAGGGGGTAGAGCCCGGGATTCCAGGGGAATATAATGCCATTTTAGCAACATTTGTAAATTGTTGGTATCAAATTAGAAATAAACCATGTTTGATTTTATTGGGGGGGGGGGTACTGGTCCCCCCCCATCAGTACGCCAGTGAACGGGGAGGAGGTGACGGAAGTGACTACCCCCATAGAGCCATATGATAAGTCTTATTATATAGCTCTATGCTACCCCCTCACAGGTTTGTTGTATTACAAAATTACATTCTTTAGCAAAACTATAGTATAAAAATTACAAGCAATATACTTTTTTCACACTTCAATTTTACTTTGCCGGTATCTAGTGTGCATTCCGAAGGGTTGTAAATATATATTAGGTAAATGTTAGTAAGTAGGCAGGAAGGGACTTTTTAAAAGAGCAAGCTGAATATTCATTTTTGTACCACAGATCTTATTCTATAACTCTTAATCTTGTACACATACAATGTAAACTGTGTTTACGTGATACCAACAGAATACATATTTCTACAATATTTACTCGTACATTTGAAGGATATTAGTAAACCTCCATTTTAGGCCACAGTCCATGGGCTAGTAGTACTACCCAATTTTTCACATATCGGTCCCTTTCTGAATTGCCCACGCCCTCACCCCCCCCCCCCCCCCCCAAGAAAAAATATTTTCAAATTGTTACATGTATACACAATATAATTGATGTGTCAACCTTCATAATGATTATTGACCTCCTTTAATATGGAAGACTTTAGAAGACAACTGTTACAGTTCAACTATAGGGCATGCTTTAAAGCATCTTCTAATCTGTCCTGACTAAAATGTAAAACGTTGTTCACATTTTGTATTCTTTGTTGAAAAACTTGCTTGCTGGCAAAAGTGTATGCATGTTTAAATTTTTGTTTACATGTCTAGTCCGGTTAATAATAGCACGCAATGATGTTATTATTTGACACGTTATTCACATTATCCTATCGATAAGCGTAACGATTTGCTTTAGTATCATATAACAAATATAACAAGTGACAAGTATATACAACAATGGGCAAATATTATTGTTTCCAGACCGATGATTTAAGTGAGAAGAACTTCATTTAATATTGAAGCTGTTGCCGTTTGTATAAACTGAAGTTTAATGGTGTAGATTTGTTTGAGACTATATAGCCTTTACTGAGATATATCTCCAATCAAATCAAATTTAGTGATGTTATCGAACAACTTAAACAATATCAATCTTCTATTCTCCTAAATAAATCTAAGAAACTTAAAAATTGCATTACAATGTAAATTCATCGTTAGTGAAAATGTTATACAATATACAACAATGGGCAAATAATTGTTTCCAGACCGACGATTTAAGTGAGAAGAACTTCATTTAATATTGGAGCTGTTGCCGTTTGTATATACATAAACTTGAAACTAGAATTTAATTCGTCACGAGGACGAATAAGGTGGTCTGCCTTCAAGTTATATAAACATGTAAACAATGATGATCATCATGATGATCATGATGATCATGATCTTGATAGTAATGGTGATGACGATGATGATGATGATCATGATCATGATGATGTTGATGATCATCAACAGACCATGATGACATTTGATTGAAAAAAATGGGGAAACATTTAGATAGCATATAGTCTCAGCTACAATAAACTCGAAAATCAACATAATCCAAGCAGAAATAATGTCCATATTGCTCGCAGAAGATAGGAATGTAGATTCCAGATTTGAGAAAAAGTCATCTCCCTTAGGAATTACACGCAAAAAGTAATGGATCAAGTGAAAATAGGGTTATAATAAAGTAAATATGGCTGTTTATTACGCGATTTGCGATTCTACGTGTTTTAGTATTCAAAGGAGATGGTACAGTGAAAGGTCAAAAAGAAAAAAAAGATTGTTGGAGACGCCCGGACTCGAACCAGGGACCTCGAGGTTGGAAGTCAAGTGCGTTACCGATATACCAAAACAGTTCCCTTAGCAATTACACGTGAACGGAAAATGAAATTCTCAAATCTCACTTTGCAAGTGAAATATGAGCGTGATCCCGGCATCTGATCGACAAACAAATGTCACACTTTTGATAGCTTATTGTCTCAGCTACAACATACTCGATGTTCAGCGAAAACGAAGCTAAGACGACGGAGATATTGCTCGTGAAAGACGGGAATGTAGAATCCAGTTTTCAGAAAAAGTCATGTCCCATAGAGAATACACGCAAAATGTAAACAATTGACATGTCTCCTTTAATCGCAAAAATACGCCATGATGCTTTCGTCAAAATGAAAATTCGTGGTAATTGCATCTGTAGAGAATTGTCTCAGCTAAAACATATCGAAATTTGAAAGAAAATTGATCAATATTTACAGAGATACAATCAATTTTCCAAAAATCTGCTGACGTCATAATATGCAAATTGAAATTTTGAGTTCGGAGGCCATTATGATGACGTCATGAGTTAATTGAGGGTCAAATGAGACATGAAATCATATCTCCAACTCATAATCTATTTAAATATGAAAGAAATTGGGAGGTATCTAACCATCCTGAAGAGTTACAATGAATTTTGTATAGGCATGTTTTTGCACATGTATGTTATGTATTACAAGAGCTCGCACGCACGGATGCGTATCTTAACGGACGCTCATTCCGTTACTAATGGTCAGAAAAAGGTAAACAAGGTATCAAAATGCTTGAAAAAATGTGCCAAAAAAGATGACAGAGAAAATTTGGCGATTCTACGTTGCGAAATGCAAGTACGCGCGAAAACGCGCGCGCATGTGCGTGTGCGCGTTTTTTTGCAAAATGCTTAAAATGGCCTGAAACGTATGCAAAATTAATTTGGAACGAATTTGAGCATTTTAAAATTTTAATGCGCGCGTACGTGCGCGTCGAGGTGCGCGCGCGGAATTTGTTGACATTTTTAGTTGACCTTTGACCTGAAATTGATGTATACCGAATATGGTTTATTTTTTAATACTCGTTATCGAGATATGATAATGACCTGATTTTTACAAAATGGCGCCTGGATGACGTCACGATGACCCCATGAACTTGAAAAAGGTTTTAGGAACTTGATATCATAGAGCTTGATGACTGACAGAAATTTGAAGGAAATTGACCTTGTCGATTTCGAGTAAACGTGTGCACAAAAAAGTGTACGGAAGAAATAAAAACTAGAATTTAATTCGTCACGAGGACGAATAAGGTGGTCTGCCTTCAAGTTATATAGACATGTAAACAATGATGACCATGATGATGATCATGATGATGATGATCTTGATAGTAATGGTGATGACGATGATGATGATGATCATGATCATCATGATGATGTTGATGATCATCATCAACAGACCATGATGACATCTGATTGAAAAAAATGAGGGGACACTTTTAGATAGCATATAGTCTCAGCTACAACATACTCCAAAATCAACAAAAACCAAGCGGAAATAACGGCGATATTGCTCGTAAAAGAGAGGAATGTAGAATCCAGATTTGAGAAAAAGCCATCTCCCATAGGGACTACACGCAAAAAGTAATGGATCAAGTGATAATAGGGGATAATAAAGTAAATATGGTTGTTTATTACATTATTTGCGATTGTACGTGTTTTAATATTCAAAGGAGATGGTACAGTGAAAGGTCAAAAAGAAAAAAAAAGTGAAGAAAACAAATTGTTGGAGACACCCGGACTCGAACCAGGGACCTCGAGGTCGGAAGTCAAGTGCGTTACCGATATACCAAAACATTTCCCATAGCGATTACACGTAAACGGAAAATAAAATTCTCAAATCCCACTTTGCAAGTGAAATATGAGCATGATCCCGGCATCTGATCGAGAAATAAATGTCACATTTGTGATAGCTTATTGTCTCAGCTACAACATACTCGATGCTCAGCGAAAACAAAGCTAAGACGACGGAGATATTGCTCGTGAAAGACGGGAATGTAGAATCCAGTTTTCAGAAAAAGTCATGTCCCATAGAGAATACACGCAAAATGTAAACAATTGACATGCCTCCTTTAATCGCAAAAATACGCCATGATGCTTTCGTCAAAATGAAAATTCGTGGATACTGCATCTGTAGAGAATTGTCTCAGCTAAAACATATCAAAATTTGGATGAAAATTGATCAATATTTACAGAGATACAATCAATTTTCTAAAAATATGATGACGTCATAATATGCAAATTGAAATTTTGAGTTCGGAGGCCATTATGATGACGTCATGAGTTAATTGAGGGTCAAATGAGACATGAAATCATATTTCCGACTCATACTTTATCAAGATATGAAAACAAAATTGGGCTCATCTTGCATCCTAAAGAGCTACAATGGATTTTGTATAGGCATGTTTTTGCCCATATATGCTATGTATTACAAGAGCTCGCACGCACGGACATTTACCTTGAACGGAGGCCATCATGATGACGTCATGAGTTAATTGAGTGTTTGAACGGACTTTACCTTGAACGGACGCTCATTTCGTTATTATTGGTCATAAAGAGATAAACATGGTATCAAATTGTTCGAAATAAAATGGGCAATACTATGATAGACAAAAAAAAGGAGATTCTAGGTTGCGTACGACCATTACGAACACAAACGTGCGCGCAAACGGAAAATGGAATTCTCAAATCCCACTTTGTAAGTGAAATATGAGCATGATCCCGGCATCTGATCGCAAAATAAAGGGCACACTTGTGATAGCTTGTTGTCTCAGCTACAACATACTCAAAGCTCAGCGTAAACGAAGATAAAACGACGGAGATATTGCTCGCGAAAGACGAGAATGTAGAATCCAGTTTTGAGAAAAAGTCATGTCCCATAGAGAATACACGCAAAATGTGAAAAATTGACATGCCTCCTTTAATCGCAAAAATACGCCATGATACCATTGTCAAAATGAAATATAATGTAGACTGCATTTGTAGAGAATATTCTCAGGTAGAACATATCAAAATTTGAAAGAAAATTAATCAATATTTACAGAGATACAATCAATTTTCTAAAAATCTGCTGACGTCATAATATGCAAATTGAAATTTTGAGTTCGGAGGCCATTATAATGACGTCATGAGTTAATTGAGGGTCAAATGAGACATGAAATCATATCTCAAACTCATAATCTATTTAAATATGAAAGAAATTGGGGGGTATCTATCCATTCTGAAGAGTTAAAATGAATTTTGTATAGGCATGTTTTTGCCCATGTATTGTGGATACAGATAGCGCAGGTCGGCGCGTGCGTCAACTTTGACAGCCGCTAATTGCGTTATTACTGGTCGGAAAATGGTAAACAAGGTATCAAAATGCTTGGAAATATGTAATAAATATGATAACAGAAAAAATTTGGCGATTCTATGTTGCAAAATGCCAGGACGCGCGAATACGCGCGTAAACGCGCGCGCATAATTACGCGCGCGCAAATTTTAAAAATGCTTAAAATGGCCTGAAACGTATGCAAAATTAATTTTAAACGAATCGGAGCATTATGAAATTTTGATGCGTGCGTACGTGCGCGTAGAGGTGCGCGCGCGGAATTTGTTAACATTTTTAGTTGACCTTTGACCTGAAGTTGATGTATACCAAATATGGTTTATTTTTGATGACTCGTTATCGAGATATGATAATGACCTGATTTTTACAAAATGGCGCCTGGATGACGTCACGATGACCCCATGAACTTGAAAAAGTTTTTAGGAACTTGATATTATAGGGCTTGATGACTGACAGAAATTTGAAGGAAATTGACCATGTCAATTCATAGTAAACGTGTGCACAAAAAAGTGTACGGAAGAAATAAAAATAAAGAAAGAAAGAAAGAAAGAAAATTCTAGCGAAATCAATAGGTGATCTGTCGTTGACAGACCACCTAATAATAAGTAGCCTTGAAAGTGTCGCAATATATCATGTGTGAGTGAGCTTGAAGTTTAATAGTGTAGATTTGTTTGAGAGTATAGTAGCCTTTACTGAGATATATCTCCAATCAAATCGAATTGAGTGATGTTATCGAACAACTTAACAATATCAATCTTCTATTCTCCTAAATAGACCTGGGAAACGTGAAAATTGCATTACAATGTAAATTCATCGTTAGTGAAAATGTAATACAATATGCAACAATGGGCAAATAATTGTTTCCAGACCAATGATTTAAATGGCCCATGACATCGAAATACAAGTGTATTCCTGTTGGTGTGCAGTCCTGCATACATCTCTTATTTTGATATGTAAACTTCTGAATTTGTTTCATAGATTTTTAAATATTTGTTGAAATATTTGTTTTTCAAACTTGCTAAGCTCCACCCCAAAAACCTCCAGATCTCATTCCCCTTGTGACATCATCTGTCAGTCATCAATGTGCTAACTTGAGAAAGTGGCATGTAACTTTGCCAAAGTTGACCACCTGTTACAATACCACAAACCATAGCAACATATAAGTTGCTATGTCAGACATGTCAGATTAAACTAATATTTTAGAATAGACAATGGTATGTAATTTCCCCCAGCTTTGCACACGTTCATAATAGAATTGCATGCTTCTATACATAATGTACAATACATCATCATTGCCTTTGTCTTCCTGGTGATGCTACAGCATGTCTGACATAGCAACTTATATGTTGCTATTGTATTACGTATTGTAACAGGTGGTCGACTTCGGCAAAGATACATACCATTTTCTCAAGTTAGCTCATTGATGACTGACAGATGATGTCACAAGGGGAATGAGATCTGGAGGTTTTTGGGGTGGAGCTTAGCAAGTTTGAAAAACAAATATTTCAACAAATATTTAAAAATCTATGAACCAAATTCAGAAGTTTACATATCAAAATATGTGATGTTTGCAGGACTGCACACCAACAGGAACACACTTGTAATTCGATGTCATGGGTCCTTTAAGTGAGAAGAACTTACATTTTATATTGAAACTGTTGCCGTTTGTATATACATCGTCACCGTTTTCACGAACCGGCACAAGCCACCGAAATCCCTTCAAAATGTAGTTTTTATTTTTTTTGCATTTTTAGCATAAGTTATCAACAATCTTTCATCTCACCAAATTTCAGCATCCAAAACGCTTTAGTTTTTGAGATATCCATGGTTACACAAATGACAAAAACGACACACGAGCCAAAAAGCACGATTCATATTTTCACGAACCGGCACGCGCCGTTATAAGTCAATGGGCTGTGCCGGTTCGTGAAAATATCTTTGCGCTTACAAGACCTAGACGACGCGACACAGGCGGCTGTGCCTGTTCGTGAAAATAAAATACGCGCTAAGACAGCGCGAGCGCTTTTGTCTTGCGCGTAAAGTTACATAGGAAAAACGACACAGTGGCTTGTGCCGGTTCGTGAAAATATTTTTGCTACGTAAACAGCAAAATAATATTTTCACGAACCGGCACGAGAGTCCAAAGCTTCGTAATATTAATAGTAATTGTCATTATGCTTAACAAATGGAATGTATAGAAAATACAGAATATTTTCCTTTCATTGATATGTATTTTGTGATATAAAATTTGACATAAGGCATGTTTCTGGCGAATTCAAAACGGGCTAAACGTAAAACGCGTTTTTCTCAGAATGTACTTATTTCGTTGCGCGTTGGGCTGTGCCGGTTCGTGAAAACGGCGACGACATGAACTTGAAATAATAAGTAGCTTTGAAAGCAATATATCATGTGTGAGTGAGCTTGAATGTGTAGATTTGTTTGAGACTATATTGCCTTTACTGCTTGGGGTCCAGGCGAAAAGCCCCAAAGGGGGTCAAGGGGTGGACCCCTGAAGCTCAGGGGTTTTAGGCGTTTAATTACGGTAAGATAAGCATATTTTGATACCTTATTTGTGACACTGTCAGGTCGCTAATTGATGTGGGGTCAAGGGGCCCCCTAAAGCTCAGGGGTTTTACGCATTAAATTACGGTCAAATAAGCATATAGGGGCCCTCCTTATGGCCCTTAGTGGGGTCAAAGGGCAGAGCCCCTGGAAGCTCGGGGGTTTTAGGCATTTAATTACGGTCAGATAAGCATCCAGGAGCCCGCCTTAGGGTCCATTGTAGGACCCAAGGGGTGGATCCCCGCAAGCTCAGACATTTTAGGTATTTAATTACGGTCAGACGAGCATATATTGCGACACTTTTTCAAAAAAGTGAGGGGGCGGGGGGCTCGAGCCCCCGATCCGCGGGCCTGGACACGTAGGCTTCTAAATAAGCATAGTTTTGGCTGACTGTAAATTTGGGAATTTTCCATAAACGAATACAACAGTATAATTTACAAAAAAGTGAGAAATACGTTTGAATCTTCTTTTTTTTGGGGGGGGGGGGGGGCAACTGCCCCAAGCCCCCATCAGTACGCCAGTGCGAGGGACGAGAACGAGAGGGGCGAAGGTGACGGCACTGACTATCCCCTCACAGGTTTTTTTAAGTTTTGTTGTATTAAAAAATTACTTTCCTTAGCAAAACTATATTATAAAACCAAGCAATATACCTCTTTTACTTTGCTGGTAACTAGTGGGCAGTCCGAAGGGTTGTAAATATCAGTTTAGGAGGTAAATTTTAGTATCAGTAGGAAGCTTGGGCATGGATGGGATTTCGATTTCCCACTCTAGACCTCTGTCATATACATGTATATTGATATCGCTATGGGAGTTGAAATGGCAAATATCAGCCTGGTGGCGGTTATTTTACCTGACTGCTAAGAAAGCATAAATGCTTGTTTTGTTAGTAAGCAACCAGACGGCCGACGGCTTTAGGTCCTCTCCGAGGGGCCTGGTAATGAGGATTAATGCCTTCCAAAAGGGCACTAGCGCCTTGACTTGGTTTCGAACCCGGGTCACCGGATGACAAGACCACTGCTCTACCGATGTTAAATTATCAGCCTGGCAAATATATACACTTAATATGTTGTATTACTCCTTACTGAAAAGAGCAAGCGGAATATTCATTTTTGTAGCACACTAGCACTGATCTATTTCTATAACTCTTAATCTTGTAAATATACAGTGTAAACTGTGCTTACGTGATACCAATGGAATATATAGATTTTCTACAATATTTACTTGTATGTTTTGAAGGATATTATGCAAGGGATGCTATAGCGAACGAGCGAGAATATTTGTTTGCATTTTTATTAGTCTAAACGCTGTACTCTTGGGCCCTCCAGAGCTTATAAGTGTGTTGCAGTCTGTAGTCAGTATTTGCTATTCATTTTTTGCACTTTTTCGGATTTCCGGGGGGACGTGTCCCCCGTCCCCCTGGGATCGCCGCCCCTGCCTACAATTAATGTGGCTAATCACAGCCGCTGCTAGCTACACGCCCGAGTATGTACAGCTCCAGCAATCCAAAAATAGACTCTGTCTCCAGTCATTCGCACAGTATACTTGACTGAACAATAAAAAAAATATGCGCGGCCTGGACGTACGTACGTACGTACGTACATTTCCGCGCGCCCAGTCTAAGAATTCAGACTCGTATTCCGAATATACATGCATGTAGACATGTTACACGATTTAAATTAATGGCTGTGCAGTGAATAATTGTCCCGAGGATGATTAGAAATATATTGACATTTAAGTTATACTGACATTAAACTTAATTATTGAAAATATATCACCATTTTGTTTTAATGTAGATATTTCGTTTGATATAGTTGCAAAATATAAGTTATTTGCAATCGATTGCAACTCAACATTTTTTGCAACGCCCCATTATAAAAACATAACACTTCAAACATAAAAACAACTAAATAATACGCCAAACTTTTTGTTTTAAGGTTTTTCTGAAAATAAACGTTAACAAATAGAGTGGACACTTTTCGCCAATCGCAGACTCATATCGCCCATCTAGGAGACGCATATCGCCGGTGGAATGCGGCGAGACGCGTCTCTAAGACGCGTATCGCCTGGCGATATGCGTCTGTACAGACGTGAATTCGCTAAGACACATAACGCCACGACACCGGCCGGCCATACGTAAATGGCAGTGACGGTAACGATGGATTAGGAGGAAGGGGTGCATACGTGAACTGCAAGCGTATTGGGGATGATCATACTTTCATTTTAGAGTGTGCAATCTGGGTCGGAATCCAGCATAATATATTTTTTAAAAAGAGGTTCACATAAAAACACTCATGATAAAGCCGCGCCCGGCCCCTACAACATCATTTTGGATTTTCAGATGATGGGGCGGGTGGCAGGGGTAGGGGGCAAAGTTCGCCCCACTCTTCAAGTACCCCCCAAAGGGCCACTTTTACTTTGTTAAGAAGTGCCCCTTCCCCTTTTTAACTCGGATAAGCGCACATTTCATCAACACATGTGCCCCCTTTCCTATCTGATAAGGGCTATTTAGAAAAATGAGGCCCTTCATAAATAAAAAGTGTCCCTTTTCATCTCTGGTAAATGACCATTTTCATATATGAGAAGTTAATTCTTTTCACTTCAGTGCTCTCTTCACCTCCGATAATTGCCCCTATTCAAATCTGAGAGATGCTCGTTTTACTTTGAAAAGTACCCCTTCCCCTCCTGATAAGTACTCTTTTCATCTATGATGGGTGCCCATTTTCACCTTTGCTAACTGCCCTTTTATTTTGAATCGTTCCCCTTTTCCTTTCTAATAAGGGACCTATCCCCTTTTCATAAATGCCCCTTTTCACCTCTGATAAATCAATTTCCGATGGATGCCCCTTTTCCGTCGACAAATGCCCATTTCCCATACTCATAAGTGCCCTATCTCATTTCTGGTGAGTGCCTCCTTTCAGGTGTAAGAAGTGCCCCGTTTGAATCTTTGATAATTACTCTTTGTACCTTGACACATGCTCCTTTTCTTTCCTAATAAGTGTCTTTATCCCTTTCGATAAGTGTCCCCTTAACCTCTCATCATCAGGCACGTAGCCATGGGGGGCACGGGGGGGGGGGGGGGGGGGGGGGGGGGCACGTGCCCCCCTAACTTGCTCATCATTAGTCTTGCACCTAATTTAAAGCGACTAAGAGTAATTTCCCCTAAAGCTCGCTCGCTCCTTCGCATTTATAGATGATACAAATATATGTCACTTTAAAACAAAGTTTTTTCAGTCTTCCGTGATGCTTATAACCCCATCATGATTTGTTTTTTTCCTCTTTATAAGATGTAATTTTTCACTCTGCGACCTCACAGATCTTACATTTTGTTCTCGCTCGCTTTGCTCGCTCGCAAATAAATATTCAGACAATCACACCCAGCCGAAAGTGTGATGCTTAAGCAATATCTTTTTATAAAGAAAAACAAATATTGAAATCGTCCCTGATAATGGAATCACAATGAAAGGGTATATACCAATGTCTAAAAAAATGTATATTTTCGCTTTGAGATTTCGCTTTGTAGGTGCCCGTTTTTGTTGGTGCTTTCCACTTTGGAAATAGCTCCGCTGCCCCTGCTTACGCATTAGCGCCAGCGTTAATTTCGCGCTTGCGCGCACAGGGGGTGTCTGTATGTGTGTGTGTGTGTGGCATGGGTGTCGATCTGTCACTGATACCTATTCATCAGGGGGGGGATGATCTATTCATTCACCCCCCCCCCCCTGATGAATAAGTATTACGTGAGGATCGACACACATGGTGTGTGCGGAGGGGGGGGGGGGGTTCCTCTCTAGCTCTGAAGCTGAATTTTTTTTACCTGGATTCGTGCGATTTGGTTAATACTTTTAGAGGGAGTCTGAGGGGTGATGTGCCCCCCTCTGAAGCTGACATTTTTTGGATTTTTGAAACTGGATTCGTGCGTTTTGGTTTATACTTTTTTGGGGAGTCTGATTTGATTTCAAAACACCTGCAGTTTAATGCGGGATGGGGTTGCAGCCTCTCTTTCCCCGAAAATTTAAAAAATACCAATATGCATTTGTTATATCTTATCTCGTATATTTTGGTGACGATTAACACTTTCACAACATATATACATAAGCTCAAATTTCCGCTCACTCGCTTCGCTCGCTAGCCAAATTATTAAACCAGGAAACAGATATTGGAGCAAGAGGCTTCAGCCCCCACTGATGGAAATGTCAAAAAAATTGCGTGCGAGCATAACTTGAAAACGGGGAATGTTGATATCGGACAAGAGATGTGACGTGAGCATGTCCCCTTTCCAAAATAATGGTGCCCGTTTGTAGGTACCAGTACACTATTAAAGTACAGTGCTTCTAATATGACCTTGTCAGTATTGGTAAGTTTAAATAACGGTCTGCGCAAATTTCGAATTTCCGGCCCCCCCTATTGGAAAATCCTGGATCCGCGCCTGCTTATTGTTTAGAGTGAGGTTTCCTTTATAAAGCAGCATACTACTTGAGTTGGCATGTACTGTACTTTATGAGTCCATTCACACAAGAGGAAAACATTGAAAACAAATGTGTGAATGAAGCACATATTAGTATGAAAGGGGTATCAATACAGGTTACCTCATAGGAAGAAGCCATGTTAATGAGGGGAGTGCTAAGATGTGTGTAGATCTTGATAAGATGGAGATAGTAAGCAAATAACTACCGTTGGTGAAGGTGATGGGACAAACTATCACTTCCGAGGCGATCTGGATGTAGCTATCTTTCCGAAGCGAAGCTGAGGAAAGATAGCGTATACATTCTGATCGACGAGGAAGTGATAGTTTGCCATCGCCTGAAACCTAAAGGTGATTATTTGCTTTATATTCCACATCTGAAACAATTTAACTACAGAAATAAAAGGACGTGTGTGCATCTACATCCAAATTCACATAAAAAAAGTTTGGGTTTAACCCAACCTCTTGTGGGTACGGTGTGCGCCTGTTTAGTGTGCTTTTGGATAATCTTCAGTGAAAGTGTGTTGCACTGTGTAGATAGTAGTACTATCTACACAGTGTAACAAACTTTTTGCTTCTCCCATCAATGATGGGCGAACTATCTTTCATCACATGATTTACTTTTGACCAATCGTAGAGCAAGATTCTTAGTATGTGGAATATAATTCTTAATTCATGAAAATACTTGTAAGTCCTACATGATGGCATAGTACCGTACAAGCCTACAAATTAAGAGTTCATGAATAAACCTGGACATTTTTCGTTGCCTTTTGATTTTATGACAGAAAATTATTTAAAAAAAAATGAATTTTGAATGGTAATTTTTGTGATATTAATTGAAAATTAGAAATACATCCATAGCCTGTTTGTATGGATGTCTGTACAGGTAGCATTGACTGGAAAGTGCATTGAGCAGTCAACATGGAATGCTTTTAGATGAGGAGTAACCCGAGATTGATGTAGTCTGCTTACTCATCTCAATTAAGGTCTAATTGGAGCTCTGCTCGAAGCATCATCATCTTACCAAAACAAAATGAGAATACTTTACTCTAATTAACATGTACTTCATTAAAACTATTTTAGATTTAAGCATATCAGAAGCTCTTGCACCACAGTAGAATATGTTTGCACAGCGTCCGTGCTTTGTAAATGTATATTATATTCATTTATTCACTTGAAAAGTCTTCTGTTCTTTTTTTCTTTCAGACGTTAACTCGTAAAAATACATGTAAATTAGTTACTAAATAACATTTCTTGAGTTCTGGAAATCATGAAGAATAATTTTTTTTTAAAGAATTCAATGAAAATGAAACTGAATGTTTACGGGATTTTGTAACTTTGCTTGTATTCTGAAATGTAATTAAGTTTTACAAGCCAAAAATTTCTCATGATTAAGAAAGTAGTAAACACCACACGTTTCAGCTTTCTGGTGACAGTTGGTGCGAAACATGTACATAACGTCACATGCAACACTGCCACACTCTGTGAGTGCATACTTTGTGTACTATTATGAAATGATTGAAAACCCAGTACAGCTGAGCCCACGCCTTTGCCATAGTGTAGGTAGCTAGGTCTATGCCCAATGACCAATGACGTGTATGTTCAAAGCAGTAGGTCCATGCTCCAAGGCAGCATAGACCACCTACCTATGCTCAAAGTCAAAGCTCCAGCTGAATACCTAGCACATCTTGGTACACTTTGAATCACACCATGTACATGTAGGTTCATGATCACACCCTCTGTTTAATTGACGTAATTTGTCTCTTTTACAGACTAAGTGGTCATTATTTTCTTCAAAACTTTCAAAATTGCCTTTCTTAGTATCTATGCGTAATTCAGCCAATGAGGCAGACATTTTGTTGTTGCTGATCACACTTTTACCGAATGGATTAATTTGTATGAGACTTGTACACAATGATTGTAGAGTATCACAAATAATGTGCTGGACATTTCAGGTCAAAGGTCATTTAAGGTTAGTTGAATTTTTTTTTTCTTATTTAAAAAGTATTTATTCATTAACAATCTATCCTGCACATGTGGAGATGACATTGTATTTGGGTTCCTAATAGAAAGCAGCAGACGAAACCGGCCTTGGATAGCTTTTAAAAAGGCAGCGTATAACAGGGTCTAAAATCTGACCACTTTTGGGCCAGTCAATTGGAAACTAAGTTATATTAGGTAGTTTATCTTAGCTTATATTGCACCATTTAATTTGTAGATATGTATTGTGATGTTAATAATATTCTTATTTCAAACAGGATTATTTTGTGTAAATTTGCCTTGGAACTTTCATATTTTGACTTGGGGGCTGCACCCTTAAAGTGCCCCAACAGCTAAACTTAGGGTACGTTTATGCTTAATTTTGAAGGCAGAATGAGCGATTTGAAACGCTCATCGTAAATGCTCATCGTAATCGCAGTTCCACGGTGTACTGTTTATGCTCACTTCTCTGGCTCCTCCAGGCATGTTTCGGTCTCAGAGCCAGAATCTGCACTGTGCATGCTACGTTGACCCCATTTAAACGCGTTTACAAAGGATTGTGCGTTTATGCTTCCCCAGAATCGCTGATCCAAAACGCACCTTTTTGTGAGTTTACGATCGGCGATTATGATTGCCGTTATTTTGTGATTCTTCAAAAATGAGTAAGGACACAACCGTGTTTTGAACTAAACGCGTAACAAATGCCTCATTCCGGCCAGAAAAAGCTGAGCATAAACGTACCCTTAGACATTTTGCTTGCAAGTAGAGACTAGAGAGTCCTACCTTTATCTATCTTTTCCTCTCTCTGTGAATCCTAGTTTGCTTTCTGTCTTCTCATCTCACATGTACAAAATATACATCTCTGCTCTCTTATCTTTTACCTCCATTGACCATCTTCCTTAAATGTAGTTATGATGAAAAGGAAAACAGATCGACTTCTGTTTCATAAACACAAATTTTAGGTTGTCCTACCAGTCAAGGGTAACTAACCATTGGATGCAAAGTGAAATCCACATCAACTATTTGGGAAGCAGTTTGGAATGAACATTGAAGAATGTGTCTGCATGTTCTCTGTCAAAATATTGCAATTTGTTGGTATGGAATGAGATTTTAGGAGCCCATGTGTCCCAAGTGCCAGTTAATGTTGAGCCCTAGTTAAATTCCTTGCTTGTTTTTTTGTGACTCCACTTCAAATTATGTGTAATTCAAGCCTCAAGCTAATTGAGTTTCAACATACTACCCTATATTTGTTTCAATAGGCTATTTTTGTAATTAGGGCCAATAATGACAATGTTTATAGAGAGGCAAACTTAGTTCATAAGATGAGAACTTCTCTTTATGTTCTCTATAGTGATGGATGATGCTAGAATGAGGATGCCTAAGGAGTGATCAAACGGAGCTCTGTTTCGTGATGCCCTCCTCATCTGCCCTCCTCATCTGTGCTAACATGATTTGTTTAATTCATAAAGTGTGTTGTCTGGCACCAGGAGTGTAGACCTGCATGAACAGTTGTTTTTTCATCCCTATAATGAAAAGCAAGTAATGATTTGCCTACAGGCAAGCCCTTCTCCAGCTCAAGCCTCATTGCACAAATTCCTCGCCAGAGCATTGATTTTTCCTTTCCATCTCTGCATTGCCCTTCTACTAACAACACCCTAGCCCTCCCCTACCTACCTACAAACGTACATGTACCAGCATTTGATGAATATGCTATCACACTCTTAACATAGTAAGTTAAGGTCATTAGAGAATATGACTTTCTTTTGAGTGCAAGAAATGAAAAATGTCCTAAAACTGTTTTGAGATTCAATATTAACAAACTAGTAACAATGCTTGTTAATGACCATGTCGTATTTTGAATTGAACTGTAAACTGAAATTGTAAACAATGTCTATCAAATATAATAGAGCAATTGAATCGAAGTCAGTAATCAAGGAATTCATCTTTAGAAACAATCAATATTGAAACTTATGAGTTTTTTCTTCATATTCAGTATCATATCCCATTTTTATGATTGTCATTTGGGCAATGTAATAAAACACTAGCAAGCCCAAGGATGATTCCAAAAATAATTAAGCTTAGTAATTATTTGAATAAAATATGAACAGGCTTTAGGATGACACAAAGGTTAAGGATGAAAACAATGCTTGTAAAAGAGCAATAATATCCATCAAACCAAGAATTTCCCAGCTTCTTGATCAAACAAGGACTGGGCTCAAGGAGAATGTAATGTATCTTTGCCCCTTCATCTCTCTCTCTGTTTGTCTCTCTTAGGGCGCGTTCATGCTTGATTTTGACGGCCAGAATCAGGCATCTGTTACGCGTTTAGTTTAAAACACGGTTGCGTCTTAGCTCACTTTTGTAGAATCACTGAAAAACGGCGATCACGATCGCCGATCGTAAACTCACAAAAAGATGCGTTTACAATTTGTAAACGCGTTTAAATGGGGTCAACGCACTGACCTCTAGTGGGTCTACGTAGCATGCACAGTGAAGGTTTGCGAATCCAGCTGGAAGACCAATTAAGGCCACACACTGAGAATTGCCTGGGGGAGCCAGAGAAGTAAGCATGAACACTACATCGTGGAACTGCGATCACGATGAGCGTTTACGATGAGCGTTTCAGATCGCTCATTCTGCCTTCAAAATTTAAGCATGAACGCAGCCTTACACACACACACACTCTCTTTTTCTACCATGCCCTCTCTTCTCCTGTAATGTCATGTGATGGGTATTCCCTTAATTTAATTACTCTCCAAAATAGTGATATATTAATTGGAGTCGTTGAATCTATGGGGTCGGTCGAGGGCCAGGGAAATTGCTGATATCACTCTATATATATTTATGTTCCTTAATGATATCATCATATTTAATACTACAGAATGACCCCCCCCCCCAAAAAAAAAAAAAAAAAAAGAAAAGAAAAAAAAGAACAACAAACAAACAAACAAACAAACAATAAAACAAAACAAAAGCTTGCAGGATCAGATCCATTGATGATACCATACTCAATGAAAACCATTGCAAAGAGAACTAATCAGTCATTTCCATGGAACCAAATGAAGTGATGAAAATGAGTAATCTGTAAGATACTGTCTATCAGACTATGTGTAAAGAATCCAATCCCTTTACCGGTTTAGTACATCTGGGGCAAGTTTTTGTGTTCTACATGTTACAGCATTATACTAATTATTTCTCTTGGTGATTTACTCATTAAACAAAAAGAATTGAAAAATGCCACATGCCCCCACACATGCCCCCAGGCCTTTCAATTTTACTCAACTTTGCGGCACATTTTGATTTTAGAAGTACATTTAATGTTGCCTCTGAAATGACCACCTTTCTTTTGCATGTCTTATATTTGCCCTATTTCATCTAAATAGTTGAATACACACTCTGTCGTGGACCATCTCATTGCAAAGTCTCCTGCCCCTCCCCCTTAGTAGCTGAAGAAATAGATTGATGAGATTATCATAATAATTATGCTGTGCTATTTATTGAAAAGTACCTAGGCATGTATGAACATTTTTAATTGATTGAAAGTTTGAAACTGATAATTTTGTTAATGTCTACACTGTTTTGCATTTTGTGAATTTGCAAATCTGTTCTTCATCATTCACGTTTTATCATTCATCTTTGCATTGAGTTTTAAATGTGTTTACTGTTTTTCCAACACAAAAACATGTCATGGCTGAATTATTTTTTTTCTTCAAAATATACATCTTGGTGATTAAAATTTCTTCCATAAACTTGTGTGTTATAAAAAAAATATTAGGAAAAATTGTCTTGTTGCCATGAGTATTCAAACATGTTTTCATAATTTTACAATAACTTCATCATTTTTCAATGATGTTTTCAGATTAAGTATGGAAATGTAATAATGTACATGTATCATCCAAAAGCTAAGATATCCATTGGTTTAAAGCTAAAGACCAGTTATGGTCATGCGATTGCATCGTGAAAAAAACGTGAAATCGATCAGAAAAGGTTGATCATCTAGCATAGATGTACTGCAAGGTTCTGGAATCATCAAAATGATAAGAAATTTGGCCAAGTCTTCATAAAGTTAGAAGCACTGTACACAGAAAGATGTACACACACACACACATGTGCGCGACACGTGCATTTCATATCTCTCAAAAGGCGAGAGATACATTAATTTACCAACTATATCAATTTGTAGGCGGTTTCCCGTCAAAATTTTTATCATCATGTAATATTGGAAAACATATTCTTTCACATGATTGGTAATAACATATTCTTTCACATGATTGGTAATAAGAGCTTTCATTTCATTTTTTGAAATTGGGGCGTTTCCAATACTTGTCTTTACCTTTAATGCTGATAAGATTAAAAACTCATAGATTTTTTTTTTTTTAATGTAATGTAAAAATGAAAATGTCCGCTGACTCTATGATTGATTCTTTGTCATAGTAGAGAGACTTATTATGAGCTCTTTGTTAAATAGCCGTAGACGATTTGATTTTAATCTTTTTGAAGAGCCACACATTTGTATAAATCTGACAGAGCTCTCTATTGAGGATCTTAAAAGGAGAATAGTGTACAGCCTACAGGGCTATTCAGTAATTCTATATTTCCATGAACTCATATTGAAGTAAGGTAGAAGTAGCTAAAGGAGTTAGAGAGCGATATTGATGATTGAAACTAGATCTTAGAGGTACTCCCTGGAATCTTATGTCCTTTTCACACCAAACAATGACATGCCCCTGGTGGCCATCTCTCATACAAGCACAAAGTTGGTTGAGGATTAAATAACATGGTCTGCAGTGAGGGCCAAGCTGTTTAATCAGGGAATGGTAACCTAGTATTTTGATTAAACCTACCACTCTAGTGCCATATAACATACAGCAAGGGGCAGACTTGATTTGATTTAACAGTCTGTGTATTACGCTGGTAGGTTCAGTGAACATACAGTTGTTCATATAATCGCATATATTCAATAAAACTGTCTACAGAAGTAACAAGACTTTATCCCTTGTAACTTAGGGTACTAGATTCTTTGAATCCATATCTGTTTGAATAGACTTGCTTTGAAATGAAGAATCATGAAGAATGAAGTGAAGCATCCCCCTCTCTCTTTGTCTCTCTCTCTCTCTTTTACATAGGTAGGCATTTTTGTGTGTATTGGCCGATCAGTATTTGTAACCTATTAAAGAGAAGGTTGAGTTCTGGGAAGAGGTGAAAAATAATTTGTGAGCATTACTCATTCTTATTATGCAAGTGTGGAAGAACATCAGAAAAAACATTTCCCCCATGTTCCCTGACAAGCATGGCTCCTCAAATGCCTTCATATTCTAAATATGCATGTAACATCGTAAAAATCGGGGGCCGGCTTTTGACGCCACGTGTTTTTGTAGTCCGATATACATCTTTCTGTGCAAGTGTTTGTAACTTTACCAAGACTTGGCCAAATTTCTTATCATTTTGATGATTCCAGAACCTTGCAATACACACAAATTCTTATATGCTAGATGATCAACCTTTTCTGGTCGATTCCACACCGTTTCTTTCACAATGCAATCGCATGACCAGAACTCAACTTCATCTTTAAGAGGGATGTAAATGTATTTCAAGGAGTGAAAGGTACAGTATATAGCCATTAGGAAAAACTGCATCTCTCATTCCATCAAAAACAAATTATCCATCTCAAGATTGCAAAAAAAAAAAACAGATTCCTTTTTCAAACCTATTATCATTATCAAGGAGAGAACCTTTACTTTTTTTTACAGTGTTAAAAGATATCTCTATTTAAAGTTCTTACTGACCTATCCCAAGCACTGATCAAGTTATCAAGATGTGTGTTAGATCATGGCAAGGGCGATAGATCTGTATACTCATGTCATGCCCACAAGCAAGCTCCAGAAAACATCCAGTCTAAGCTGTTTGCTTCTATGCATGTTAGATAAGATAAGATAAGATAAGATATTTATTTGTCTTTCTTTTATAACACATAGAACATAACATTAGATCATTACACATTTACAATGCAAAAAAAAAAAAAAATTATGGCAATGATAAAAACAAAGTTAACTAAAAGAAAGATGAGGAGACCCTGGTGAAAGCAGAGCTGGTAAGTTTTAGGGTCCCCTCTGGGCCAGATAAACATGTTGGGAGTACATATTTGTGACTACCTAAGAATACAATAGGGAAAAGGTGGTATAATAAACAAGAAGTGTACACACACACACAAAAAAAAAAAAAAAAAAAAAACGAGAGATGAGACTAGACAAGACGGGAGAAAAGAGAAAATATGAGAAATAATAAAAGACTACAGCACATCGACAATAGGCACAGCACACAATGAACACAAGACAACAGGGGGAGGTAATAAGAGGTTGGACAATCTGAAAATATTCAGTTAGACACATATTAATATCAAGAAGAAATTTTACAGTTATAGTAATACACAATAGATCTTGGCACCATGATAAGTACAAAAATGAACTACTCTATGAGTCACAGTTGCTATTCATAAAGGAAGGGTTAGGGAACATTGAGACATCAACAATTTCTTGATTTCTTTGATTCTAATCCACCAAGAGCAAATGAAATTGTTTGAGAGTGATCCTTAGTAATTAATATTTGATTATAAAACAAGAGTACCATTTATAATCCAGTTGTTTTGATTATCCGTTTGAAGAAAGAGAAAGATTGGTTGATCTGTAACTATATGTTGATACTGGACTGCAGAAGTTCCAGATAATTTATGTGCCCTTACATTGTATCTATGTACATGTTGACTTGATGCCTTCCAGGCCAATGTTGTAGCTGAACCCAGCGAGAGAGGTTGGATATGAATGAGTATACCAGCAGTATCCAATTAACCTTCACTCATCACTTGTTCATTTGAACTCAAGTTTACAAGGCCTTGAGATCTGGTGTCAACTTTTCTTTTTGTATTTGTATTATGAAAGCAATAGGGCAAAGGTCAGTAGTAGAAAGTGGATGTTATTGAAGATGTACTCGGTAATATGGTACAAGTGCATCCAGAAAGTATCAAAATGAATATAATAGCAAACATATATGTTGCAATGTACAGGGTACCAGTAGATAAGAAAAGTTGTTTGGGCTAAATCAAATGTTACAGATAAAGTTGAGTTCTGGGCCCCGTCTTAAAAAGAGTTGCGATTGATCCGAATCAATCGCAAGTCCTACAATTAATACAAGTTTGCTGTCTCCTATCTCTTATGTACATAGTTGCAATTGATATCAATCACAAATAAAATGCGATCAATCGCAACTCTTTATAAAATGGGGCCCAGGTCCTGCGATTGCATTGTGAAAGTAACTGTGTGGAAGCTACTTGAAAAGGCGGCTCATGTGGCAGATAAGTATTGGTGTAATATGTGAGGTTTTGAAATCCTCAAAATGATATGCCTAGCAGCCCTAGCTTTAATTGCTAAACCTAATAGGTCACATGCACTGTACACAGAAATGGGTATGTGGAACTACACAAACATGTGGCATAAAAATTGCAGTCCACAACCTTTAGCTGTTAAGCATCATATTTCCATTACGAGAGCAATATTATTATTTCTTCACCTTCCCCAGAACCTAACCTCCTCTTTAATGCATGCCAGCTTGGCTAATGTTGACTTGGTATGAAACTACAGTACCTTGTTACCTTGGCAATCCATGCCCTTGCAGCAAGATCCTGTGCTACTCTCATCTTGGTCTTTAAAAAAAAGTACAAAGTGTAATGATTATTATGATTTAATTTAACTGAAAATTATCAGCAACACTATTAAAGTTGAAAAACTGAATCAGAGGTTAAATTGTCAAGGTTTCGTCCTGTCATCCTTTCAAAGGAAGAAGAGCCCTGAAAAGGGTCAGTGAGCTGTACTAAGTAAGAGCCCTTTGGTTCTTGATGATTTGGTTATCTCGCTCTGATTGTCTTTAGGAGAATGACGAAACATTGCCCAGTGGAGGCTGTGTATTTCCTTATTCCTTTCTTTGCCTTATTCCTTTCTTTGCCTTATTTCTTTCTTTGCCTTATTCTTTTCTTTGCCTTATTCCTTTCTTTGCCTCATTCTTTTCTTTGCCTTATTCTTTTCTTTGCCTTATTCTTTTCTTTGCCTTGTTCTTTTCTTTGCCTTATTCTTTTCTTTGCCTTATTCCTTTCTTTGCCTTGTTCTTTTCTTTGCCTTATTCTTTTCTTTGCCGTATTCTTTTCTTTGCCTTATTCTTTTCTTTGCCTTATTCTTTTCTTTGCCTTATTCCTTTCTTTACCTCATTCCTTTCTTTGCCTTATTCCTTTCTTTGCCTTGTTCTTTTCTTTGCCTTGTTCTTTTCTTTGCCTTATTCCTTTCTTTGCCTCATTCTTTTCTTTGCCTTATTCTTTTCTTTGCCTTATTCTTTTCTTTGCCTTGTTCTTTTCTTTGCCTTATTCTTTTCTTTGCCTTATTCCTTTCTTTGCCTTGTTCTTTTCTTTGCCTTATTCTTTTCTTTGCCGTATTCTTTTCTTTGCCTTATTCTTTTCTTTGCCTTATTCTTTTCTTTGCCTTATTCCTTTCTTTACCTCATTCCTTTCTTTGCCTTATTCCTTTCTTTGCCTTGTTCTTTTCTTTGCCTTGTTCTTTTCTTTGCCTTATTCTTTTCTTTGCCTTATTCTTTTCTTTGCCTTATTCCTTTCTTTGCCTTATTGCTTTCTTTGCCTTATTCTTTTCTTTGCTTTATTCTTTTCTTTGCCTTATTCTTTTCTTTGCCTTATTCTTTTCTTTGTTTATTCTTTTCTTTGCCTTATTATTTTCTTGCCTTATTCTTTTCTTTGCCTTATTCTTTTCTTTGCCTTATTCTTTTCTTTGCCTTATTCCTTTCTTTACCTTATTCCTTTCTTTGCCTTGTTCCTTTCGTTGCCTTATTCCTTTCTTTGCCTAATGACCAAATGCTAAGTGCATCCAGCAATAATAATAATACATCCAGTTCCAATCTAGATATATCCAGTTCAAATCTAGATATATTCAGTTCCAATCTACATATATCCAGTTCCAATCTACCGGTAGATATTTCAACCCATTTTTCATAACCTTGATTACTATTCACATTGGCATTCACTGATTTTATGGAAAAGTAGTTTCAAGTAATATTAAGATTTTATTGTGCACTTTGTTATCATAATAATCTTTTGTCAAATGCTATGTACTCAAATCATATTTGGAGAAGCTGATTCAAAGATGGAAAGAGGAAATCTCTTTGTAAGTACATGTACTAGCAAAGCTTTATTACAGCTTAATCCATGGATCCATTAGGGTTGAGCAAACTGAGTGCCTCCAGAAATCCCTTCTATTAAAATGGCTTTTAGATGGTGCTTTGAATAAAGCTAACATCCAAATTTGTCATTCAATATCAAATCAAGCTACATCTCTGCAAATGACATTAGGTCTCCACTAGACAAAGTATCAGTCTACATGTATCTCTGGTTTACTACATGGATACCAATACTGTCTGACCTCATTTATCTGGCCATCAGTTATATGAATCCCTCTTTCAACCAGAAATGTGTAGAGTAGTACATGCATACTGGTCTTCATTCATTTCCACAAGAAAATATTACACAAAATTTGCTCAAGGTAAATTCCAAGTGTTATGGAATGACATTTTATTTTTTTAATGAAGAATGTCATAGACACTATAATAAAAATGTGCAATTAATGATATTTTAACTTATATAATGTACTTTTACAATATTTAGGCTTCCCGGCAGTGATTCAACAAATTTTATGAAATATTTAATTTGATATAGGTTTGTTACAGAATGATATAGAATGTCATTTGTTGGTTATTCTGTCACAAAGATTTCTAATATCCAATAATTTATAGATTCCATGAATGGTTCAAAAGAAACTCAACTCTTGTGAAAGTTCCTCAAATTAGTTTATAACTTTATACATGTTTATGGTTTGATTAATTTGTAGCTGTTTTATTAAATTGTTTATAGTATTCAATCCTTCAGTTTACTCTTTTTTTCTCCGTCATAAAAATACATTATTGACATTGTTGTATAAAATGTAAGTTAGGCAGATGGGGACTTATATGATTAAAGAAATCAGGAAACTAAAAAAAAAAAACCAAAACCCCAAAACCAACCGAGAGGTGTAGCATGAAACCAATTCATAACCTTCATAATTATCCACTTTCAAAATATTTTTAAAAAGTACATGAAAATCATTGTCTGTAGCAAGAACGGGGACTAGATTATTGTCATCTGCAGAGAAGACAAAATGGTAAAGAATGATGGAAATTTAAATCAACACAAATCAGAAACACAAGAGGCCCCTGTATGGAGCAAAAAACACACACACAAAAAAACAAACATAGGAAAAACAAATGCAGGAAACCTGAAATTATATGATTTAGTAGTTAAGGAATATTAAGAAAATAAAGTAAAAACCCTGCCAATGAAAACCAGGTCAGACAGTCTGCATGCACCCTAATCTATGCAAGTGTGAACAGAAGTTAAATGACTTGTCAACTTGTGAGTTGCTGTAATGTTTATTGAGAGAGCTAGTGTATACAAAACAACAACTTGAAATGTCTCTTTATAGAGGTGATGTTTGAAGCTCATATTTTTGATATAGTATTATGACAGGAATACCTTAACAAACAGAGATGTATATTTTCAGTGATTGGTAACTCCTTAGTAGATAGTAATATTAATTGTATCCTCCAAGTGACTCAATAGATCTGAGTTACACCAGTTGTGTCATAGTATAGTTTTTGTTGTAATGCATCACTAATATTTGACATTAAAATTGTATTCAATAGACTGTGCCTTTCATGTGGGTACGAGATGCTAAGCTTATATATGTAGGTCAACACGTACATGACATACCATGCATAGATCTGTATGTTTTCATTCCATCTATGAACGTTATTTGCATCCTCCATAGAATTCTTACCTACTTTTGGTCTTGGAATATGAAGTTATGTTGATGAATTCGGCTTGAACATAATCTTAGAACTTTTGTGTAAGCTTAGGATAAAACTCTTAGCCAGCAAAATTGTTAGAATATGTATTTTGACTAAGAATATTCTCTTAAGCCAAGAGATCTTTAGATTTGAAAAGTGTGTAATATCATTATAGAATACGGGCCTGTTTAAAAATGAGTATTTTACTCTTTGAATTAAATATGAGGTGTAATTCAAGCTTTGAATGCCACTTGAGCCGATGAATCTGAGAGTTGTTCATTCATAATTCATGATAATCTGATAGTTTTCACATAGAGAGAAAGGAAATGTCAAGAGGCTCTTGAGTGGAGTTCTGAAGGGATGGTTATCATACAGATCTAGATCTACATACATACACCATCTCTGCTCTGAAGGGATGGTTATCATACAGATCTACATACATACACCATCTCTGCTCTGAAGGGATGGTTATCATACAGAATACAGATCTACATACATACACCATCTCTGCTCTGAAGGGATGGTTATCATACAGATCTACATACACCATCTCTGCTTTGATCACTGCATCTACTTGATTGACCCATCATCAGAGCTCTCTCTCGGTATGAGCCGTAACGTTTTTTACCACATTTTAAAGAGATGGTTGGTGATGCTATGGTTGGTGATTCACGTCTTGCAACTTACATATAAAACAAGGAAGAAAGAATCAAAGATAGATAAATTTGTCCTGAAATGGCATGTTATACAATCTTCTATACCAGGAGATTCATTGCATATATAGCTAGCTAACTGGCATTTTATCAGAGATTTTATCTATGCTCAGTATAAAGTGCTTTACAGATGGTAGGAAGCAATGCTATGATTGGAACGTAGCATCCTTGTGCAGAAAGCTGACTTTGAAAGAAGATTTCAAAAGTAGTAGAGTGTGTGAAAAAAGAATAGTTTGGCAAATATCTATGGAACGTTAGCTTTCATGCATGCGTAAAGATAAAGGTTGGCTCAACAAGCTTTGTTTCTGTTTCACTATTGGAGAGGAGTTTCACGATAAAATATAATGTACAAAACAGGAATATGCTCAGCTAATTGTGTTTGGAATCAATTTCTCTTGCCATCATCTAATCGACATTGCCAAAGACATGTTTCCCTGTGATACATGTAATTCAATCAATTCTTTGATGTGTTGGTCTCTCATTCTGAATAATATGAATGATCATATTCCAAAACTATAAACCTTTACCACTCCAAAAGAGCACTGGGAAGAATATTGGAAATTGCCTCATGAAAATCTCACTGGTGCTAGCTCAAGTTCACAAAACAATATTGATTTGCTTTTACTCTTCTGATGATTAGATCAAATCAGTTGAAATGAAGAAGAAAGAAAAATAATAAAATAGAACAGAAAAGAAAATGATTTGTTGCTAAATAATAGTGTTATAGTTTAAAATAAACCATGTCATAAACAAATGTTTTATAAATAATTGGTATATTGGTGCTTTTAATTTATCATAAGGGAAAGTTCTTATGAAAGTAGAAGGTTCCAGACTAAGAGGGAAATCAAGAACTAAATGAGAGGGGTACGAAGACATTGAGTTAAATGACACTGCAAAAATGTACAAGGATGGCAGAGTACATAGATGTGTGGATAAAAATGTTGCAGTCAACCTTTGAGTTGGGACACCTTCATAGATAAATATTTAACACTTTGTTGTTCTTTGTTATTGTTACAGGCTGAAGTAAAGACTATTGATGGTGGCAAGGATCCTCCTAGAGTGATACATACAGAGCAACCATCATTAGCACTTCATAGACAACTTGATCAGCATAGCACAACCAAACAAAAAGCTGAACTCTCTGCTAAACATAAAACATTGCCTCTGGACAGGAGGCGGAATAAAGTGGGTGTGGTCAAGGGTGTGGCTCAAGGCGTGGCCCAAGGCGGGGCCCAAGGGATGAACAAAGAGCCTGTAGATCAAGAAGTGTCTAATCAGATAGGTGTTAACAGTGCTCATAAAGCTGCCTTTGTTCATCAAGCACCTAATATAGTTGCCAGCAACTCATCAAAATCGAAGCATTATCGCAGCAAACTAGTACGTGTTACACCGACTGGGAATGCAACGTTAGTCCTGGAGTATATGTCCAAGTGCCCCATTGAAAGTAAAGATGCTATATCAGCACTGAGTCGGGCTCGAAGCAAGGAATGTAAAAAGGATATTACAGACACAGTGTGTGCCACATCTGAGAGAAACTTATATCCTCTGTCTTTGCCTCGCTTTTGTCCTTTTACAGGTATGTTATTGCACAGCCTCTAACCAAGGCATCCCCCCTTTCAAACAGCTGTACATGTACAGTATGTATGTATGTTCACTAGGAATCTGTTTAAGATTAGGCTTTCCAGTAGTTTGGGTCATAAATTGATTCACATTAGCTTTAGTCAAATAGATATGTAAAGAAATAATTATACAATAAATGGAATTGCAGAAAATCTCAGAAAGCACTGCATACCGGTACATCTTTTTCAGAGTTTAAAAAGTGATTTTATGATAAATTGAAAATATTGGATCTTTGGTATGAACTTTCATTCAACAAATATGAGAAACGGCATACCGGTATGTAATTCTAAACTCGTTTTTGGAAGAGTCTAGAAACAGTCTAGAAACTGTATAGATTAAAGATAAACTTGAGTTCTGGTAAAAAAAGAAAATGAATTCTCACAGAATCTAACGAAACTTACACTGAATGTTCAAGATTACAAATAAATGTCATGTGCCAAACAATTTTGGAAGAAAATGTATACTGGCTGAGTAATGAGCATAGAAAGATAATGAAATCAGGGTAGTACTAGCCTCGACACATTTTGTGTTGTCCCATATACATCTTTCCGTGTAAGTGATTGTTACTTTACCAAGACTCTGCCAAATTTATGATGAGTTTGATGA
Source organism: Strongylocentrotus purpuratus (assembly GCF_000002235.5). Taxonomy (NCBI): domain Eukaryota; kingdom Metazoa; phylum Echinodermata; class Echinoidea; order Camarodonta; family Strongylocentrotidae; genus Strongylocentrotus; species Strongylocentrotus purpuratus. The sequence continues at coordinate 37,693,138 of NW_022145599.1, forward strand.
CTCCAGAACCTTGCATTACACACCATTACTTACATGCTATATGATCAACTTTTCTGACCCATTCCACACCTTTTCTTTCACAATGCAATTGCATTACCAGTACTAAAGTTTATCTTTAACCAATGAGTTTAGAGATTCATAGTTCATCAGTGTATTTCCAATATTCAATTATGGATTACTTTCATGAGAGTAAATGAACATGTTTGTGCATTCACTGTCCTTCATCACATGATGGTTATATTTTACTATGCTTGTTGTTGTTTATGTTGCAGGGAAGTATGCTAATGAGATAGAGAACGATGGTAAGTTCATGTCAATGGATCAGCCGAGAGCTAGGATAGCCTATGTATTGGTGGTCCATGGTCGTGCACTCAGACAAGTGAGAAGGCTTATCAGACTCCTCTACCATCGAGATCATTTCTTCTACATCCATGTTGATCAGGTTAGTCTCATAATCAGGGTCTGGGGGAAGGGGGGGGGGGGTGGGGGGCGGGAGGGGCGGTGGGGGAGGGGGCTTATCAGGCTCCTCTACCATCGAGATCATTTCTTCTACATCCATATTGATCAGGTTAGTCTCATAGTCAGGGTCTGGGGGGGGGGGGGGGTAGGGGGACGGGAGGGGCGGTGGGGGAGGGGGCTTGTCAGACTCCTCTACTATCGAGATCATTTCTTCTACATCCATGTTGATCAGGTTAGTCTCATAGTCAGGGTCTGGGGTGGTGGGGATGGGGGAGGGGGCTTATCAGACTCCTCTACTATCGAGATCATTTCTTCTACATCCATGTTGATCAGGTTAGTCTCATAGTCAGGGTCTGGGGGGGGGGGTAGGGGAACGGGAGGGGCGGTGGGGGAGGGGGCTTGTCAGACTCCTCTACTATCGAGATCATTTCTTCTACATCCATGTTGATCAGGTTAGTCTCATAGTCAGGGTCTGGGGTGGTGGGGATGGGGGAGGGGGCTTATCAGACTCCTCTACTATCGAGATCATTTCTTCTACATCCATGTTGATCAGGTTAGTCTCATAGTCAGGGTCTGGGGGAAGGGAGGGGGGCGGGTGGGGGACGGGAGGGGCGGTGGGGAGGGGGCTTATCGGGCTCCTCTACTATCAAGATCATTTCTTCTATATCCATGTTGATCAGGTAGTCTCATAGTCAGGGTCTGGGGGGGGGGGGGGGGGTGGGGGAGGGGGCTTATCAGACTCCTCTACTATCGAGATCATTTCTTCTACATCCATGTTGATCAGGTTAGTCTCATAGTCAGGGTCTGGGGGAAGGGAGAGGGGGGGAGGGGTAGGGGAACGGGAGGGGCGGTGGGGGAGGGGGCTTATCAGACTCCTCTACTATCGAGATCATTTCTTCTACATCCATGTTGATCAGGTTAGTCTCATAGTCAGGGTCTGGAGGGGGTGGGGGGTGGGGGACGGGAGGGGCAGTGGGGGAGGGGGCTTATCAGGCTCCTCTCCCATCGAGATCATTTCTTCTACATCCATGTTGATCAGGTTAGTCTCATAGTCAGGGTCTGGGGGGGGGGGGGGGGGGGGGTAGTCATTAGCTCTACTATTTCTAATTAAATGTCAGCTGTTTGAAGATTTATCTGTAGACTCAGATTTAAAAGGGGATATTATGGTATTATTCAAGCTTGTTGAAAGAAAAAAAATGTAAGTTCAAGTTAGATCAATCATATCTCTGGCAATGACTGGCATGTTACATTATTTTTTATTATTAGATTTATTATCCTGTTATATGTAAGCCTGTTTATTTTCCTTTGCAGTGGCAGTGCATTTTTTTTTGCTGGGGGGGGGGGGATATTATAAAGCTGAATATTGGGATAGGCTGATTTCAAGTCAAATCTCAAGTAATAAACACAGTCGTTTTCACTGGCTGCTAGCGGAAAATGAACTTTCTAGAAATGTGAATTTTTCTTTGAAATTCAGATACCGCCCGCCAAATGACTTTTTGGTTTCCTTCCTTCAAATTGCTTTTAATCACTTTTAATCACTTAATGAAAGAGGAGGATCTAAGCTTGACAAATATATGTCATTCATTAATTATAATTGTGATTAAGTTATGATAAAACATTGATAATTCTCGGTTTCACTTTTTTCTGGGTCGCACTGTATATACATGTATACATATCCATGTAGGGTAGGCCTTTCATTTCATTATATAGATGTAGTTACATATATTAAAGCACAACATACACTGCTACACAAATTCTAATTGATACATGTACATAATGAAGTGTCGGTGGGGCATCATGGTTTAATAGAGAGGAAAGGTTGAGGAAGAATGATCTTTTTACCAGATACATGTTAGTATAGCTCTATAGCTGGGTTGGTTGCAATCAGCACTACGGTAGTCATTTACAGCCGGTAAACAAGTGTGTCGTTATTGGCTTGTGTATACTTGACTGTATTACAGAAGTCCTATACCCTTCTTTGGACCTTCATAATCACTATTAGTCCAGTACTAAATAGAAATACATACATATTGATATTTATTTAGCGCCATTACATGTAAATGAGGTTAACTTTGTCAAAGTTGATCAGTACGTGTTTTGCTTCGGGTTTCATATAATTGTTTTCTTGTATTTTTTTCAGCGTTCTGATTACCTTCATCGTGAGATAAGTGCGATCTCAGAGAGATTTAGCAATATCCGTGTGACTCCATGGCGCTATGCAACTATCTGGGGTGGAGCAAGTCTTCTTCAGGTTTATCTTAGAGCTATAGACGATCTCATTCAAATGAAAGATGTCAAATGGGATTTCTTCATTAATCTCAGCGAGTCTGACTTTCCTATCAAGTAAGATATACATGTAACAAAACATAAGATTTATTTGAGGGGGTGACTGAATTTACAGCTGCTAGTCCTGGCTGTGTCAAACAGCTTAAGTACAGGGCCTACTGTTGTCTCATTGTGCAGACACTGACTGACAAGGGTTTGTGGCTGCAAACTATAGATATTAGGTTGAACTTCCCTTTGAAAGGTAAATGCTGTGATGACAGTAAGATAGATATAGGGCCCTGTAGAAATGGTGTATTTCCAAACAATATAATATAGCAAATAGTGGACACATAATTAAGAAATTCACCCAACTCTGCATTTGAGAGCAACACTTTTGCAGTTAACTTTATCTACCATACAACATTCAACCTTGATTCTCCGTAATTCTGTACTAAATGATGCTCAAACCTCTGTTGGAGACAAGGAATGTAGTACAAGAGGTATCATAGAAAACTCCCTTCATGTAGTGTGAACTGGAGGCTTTACAGAGTGCCCCCTCCCCCTCCACCCTGAACAGACCAGCATGCTTCCAATAAAGTGGGGCAAATTTCTCTGGTACCATTCGATTTGTTAATCTTTTTTAGAAGAAAATGAAACTTATTTCCTAAAATTTGTATTTTTATTTCTAGACATAGTTTCGTCTCCTTCCAAGTTGGGTTATATTGCTTTAACGTTTTTCAAATTATCTTTGTAACAATATTTTCTGGTAGTTTTTAACACTGTAATGACCATGTGACCTTTGACCTCTTCCACTCAAAATCTAATCAGTTCTCCCTTGCATGCTCTTACATACATCGTTGAAATGTGGTTCCAATTACTTTGATGCCTTTTAAGTTATCATGGTAACAAACTATTTTCTGGCATTTCAAAAACTCTTCTACACCGACCCTGTGACCTTTGACCTTTCTATTCAGACTTGTTCCTTTGAATTGTGCTCCTGCTGGGCTGCTGGGCTGCTGGGTATCTGGAAATCTTTCCTTGAATATCCTTCGGTTAGGGTCTCAGACAAGTCATGAGTTCTGATGTATGTCAGAACCATAATGGTTTATTTTCTGAACTGAGTCCCTGTCATTATGTTAACACACCTACTTGTACAATGTATTATGATAAGGACAACCTTATGCAACACCCCTCAGTAGCAATTGGAAATATATCCTTGCCTGATTAGGCATCATGAGCATCCATTCATGATTTGACATAATTACCCATGCTTGTGTATCATTGTTCACTCAAGGATGAATGGCTGATATTGTTGGATCATTACCTTGTGATAAGATTTGTAGTAGTGCAGTACTGTTTGTGGATTGAGAAAGTTTTTGAACCCCTACCTTGCATCACAAAATGCTCCCTAAAACATAACCTCTTTACCAAATTTGTCAATCGCGTTATCACTTTTCATGTGAAAAGATAAGATTTTAAGATTCTCTGACCTTTACCAGAACCAGTGAAGTGGACCCTTCATCATTGGAAGTATGCTAGTACTTTTTTGAGGGGGGGGGGGGGGGTGGGGGAGCACTCTGTATAAGGAGAGATAAAGAGGGGAGTGTATCAGAAAATGTCACTTTGTTTGCCTTGTTATGCCAGTAGCATGTATTTGTTCAGCTTTTGAAAGGATCAGTATAACATTTGATTATCTAGCATTGTGTTGTCATTGTTGATGTATATCATGGTTTAATATTGAGTTCTAGCTCTGAGGTTCTTTCAATAGATAGAGTGACAGATGCCCAAGGGCTTTGTCATAACTATATTAAAAATGTTTTTATAATTGGCTTTAACTTCTCTACACATGTCACATCTGGTTGTTCAGTGGGATTAGCGATGCGTGTGCTGTAGCCTTGTTTGTGTCCCCCATGCACCTATCCGTAAAATAGCATCAACATGTTATCTGCTGTTTGATAGATATGCATGTACATGTATATGATACCAATAGCAGGAGGTGAACATCATTGATACAGTGTTTTGTCTCCTGCTATTCTACAGGGGCACACATGAGATTGCAGCTACATGTATGTTATTGTTTTACTGCTTTCTTAATATTAATGATGACCAATTAAGGAAAACTTCTTTCTTGCAAATACATGTCAGCAGTATTACGATCATGGCAGATATGAATGAGGCTTATGAACAGTTTCTGTAAGATGCATCAACTTGAGTCTGTGGGTCGGAGAAAAAAAATTATTTTGTAGAATTACAAAAAAAATACTCAATAGAAGAAGAAATGACCAAATACCAATTCACATGTAGGGTACATGTACATTCATGAGATCTTACAGATATACATGTACAATTATTTTTGTGTTGGAAAAAGTTAGATGAAAATATAGAGGGAGGGGAGAGAGGGAGAGAGGGAGAGATAGAGAGAGGAGGGATAAGTATGGATTAGTGGGGGAAGAGAGAGGCAAAGAGAAATAAATAGAGAAATAAGAGAGAGGGAAAGAGTGTGTGAGAGAGAGAGAGAGAGAGAGAGAGAGTGTGTGTGTGTGTGTGTGTGTGTGTGTGTGTGAGAGAGAGAGAGAGAGAGAGAGAGTGTGTGTGTGAGAGAGAGAGAGAGAGAGAGAGTGTGTGTGTGTGTGTGTGTGGGAGAGAGAGAGAGAGAGAAACCCAAAGAGAAACATAGGGAGAGAGCTAGAAAGGCAGCTAGAGAGAAAGAGAGAGAGAGAGAGAGATGAAAACCAATGGAAGGAGACACAGAGATGAAGTGAAGAGATAGATGAAAAGAGCTTCTCCCTGAGTAGATGGCGTCTGCTCCTATTGATTCTCACTAACCCACCAAGGTATATGGATCAACTTTATTCAATTAATCCTTCTTACATTGTCATGTACATCAAGCGCTTTCAATAACAAATAGATTGAAGCAATTAAATCATTGTACTCCGTCTCATATTTAGAGAAGGAAATTAATTTTCTCCTACTGCATATATCTTCCTCTTTCTTTATCTCCTTTATAGATTTCCAATCCATGCTGTAGATGTTAGTAATGATGTAGGTCATGTCTCTTACTCAGATTAGTTTGCAGGCACAAAGCCCTGTCAGTTGTCAATATAGTGTCTGAACTAATAGACTAGCATGGTCTAGTGTATCCCATAGCTTCTGTACTTGAGTGGCTCTTGACATAGCTAGAGACTGACATAACTAGGCTCTGCTCAAGACTTCATGGAATTATGTTGAAGTATCAAATTAGAGCCTGTGCTTGCAGCCTACACTGGGATGTATGCAGAGTTACCAGATATCTTGTAATTCAATCATTTATCCCATATTTTGTGGCTGCGACTACATAGGTTTGGCTGGTTTCCAAAATAGATCTCACACTTTTGAATAATTTGTATTGCCTTTTACAAAGTAAGAAACACCAATGTCCTATTTTAACATTGCAAAATGATATCATTGCAAAATGATATCATTTTGAGAAGTAAGAGATACTTAGGGAGACATGATGGCTCAGTGGTAGAGCAGTGATCTCATAATCAGGAGGTCCTGGGTTCAAAAGGAAGTCAACGGACTGCCTTGCAACATGACATCCTTCAGTGAAGTATGCAATGGCTGATTGTAAAGTTGTATAATGATATAATTTACAGCCAATATAAAAGTAGTAAAATCTTTGTTGTTGTGCTGTACATGTAGGTGTACCTACATTTTAAAATATCCCCCCTTCACTTTCTCTTTGTCCCATTCCCTACATGCACCATGACACACAACATGATGTCTACATTAATGATTGATCCTTCATTCACACCCTCAGTTTGTGAGGATGGATATAGGATAGGATGAAAGAACTGTCTTGTTTTAGTATTAAGGATGCTCAGTGAATAGGGTTGACCCTCTGTTTAGCTTGGCTGTTCACAGAAGCAGCTGTTATTTTAAGAAACATCGCTTGGCCGGTAAAATTGAAAATGGTCTTCACGAACAAGCAAAGGAAACAGGAAACAACAACAAAATAATGTTATTCTTATATTACCACTATGAAAAAAAAACAGTTGGAGGGTTCGAGGGCTTCTATTAAAAATATTTTCATATCAAGTGTTCTGGATTCCAATAAATTGTAAATTGCTGTTATGTATAATTAATGCAATGAATATCTGGGAAACACAATGTAATCTGTTTCTAAGTGTACAATAAAATATGATCCTTGAGTTTTATAACAAGCTGAAATAAAGAACTAATTTTGAATTTCAAACTGTGAGCTCCACAAATGGAAACGTACCGATATGTTTGAGAAATACAAAACGTATAGACCCACCTCTGATGGCTCCCAAGGCTATTGGAAGAATTTGATTTTCAAGATTTGGTCTCAGACAAATCAACAAGGAAACATATTATGACACTTGAGTGTTCATTTATTTTGAATGCCATAAATAGCAATGTATGTTGACATGGAGCTTATTTCCTTATTTTGTTTGATGTATAGAACTAATGAGCTGCTGGTTGCATTTCTGACAAAGAACCGAGAGTTTAACTTCCTCAAATCTCATGGAAGAGATGATAGCAGGTAAGTTCCTACAAGTAGCTGTATGCATGACAGGGCCCGACACGTACATTGTCACAAGTTGTTTTGGGGATAACTACAAGTGAACATACAGATAGATTTTATATTCATTCAATGTCTGTGGACAAACTCTTGGTCAAGGTACATGTAGAGCCTACATTGAAGTTTGAAGTTTATTTATTCCACATTTTACATAAAAAAAAACAGTTTAATTTATTTTTTTATTTTTTTATATAGGCGTATATTATATAAGAGTAGATTTCACACAAGGAATTTTTTTTTTTTTTAAAGATTATTAGGCCTTAGGCTATGATAACTGTAGAACATAGGAAAATATCAAATGGGCCATTCCACTGTTCCAGAAATTACACTTCCAAGGCTAAAATGAGTATTCAAACCTGCCTCTATTGACTCAAATGGTAATGACCAATGTAGTCAGAAGCATATTAGAGACACATTTATATTTTTCTTGTTTTAAGAAGGTAACATAAATAGCTTAATGGAAACAATTTCTGAATCAATTTGTTTGAAAAGCTACTTTTGTTTTTCTTTGTGCAGTCGATTCATCAAGAAGCAGGGCTTAGACCGCTTATTCTATGAATGTGATAATCACATGTGGCGTCTTGGTGACAGAGAGCTTCCTCAAGGCATTCATATGGATGGAGGATCGGACTGGATTACTCTTAATTATGAGTTTGCAAAATACATCTCAGAAGGGGACGATAGTCTCCTCAAAGGACTCAAACAGTTCTACAAGTATACACTCCTACCAGCCGAGGTATGATGGATCATTATAAGGTTCTTATGGTAGTGCCTCACTGTTTGATGCACCAGTGAATCCATCATTGATTCATAAAAACAGTGATGAGATGAACAGGCTGTATCATGAATTTCCTTGATTTTAGATTTGGATGATTTGAATAATAATAATGATAATTATAATACTAATATAATATTGATAATAAATATAATAATAATGATACTAATGATATTGATTATAATGATGATGATGATGATGATGATGATGATGATGATGATGATATTTATGTATCATATTTTATATCATTATTACTATCATGATTATAGTCATTACTATTAATATTACTATTAAAATAATCAAAATCCAAAATCAACAGAATTCATTTCATAGCCCGTTCAACAATTAGTATTTGTAATTGTTATTATCAATATCATCTCAATGAATGAGCATGACCATTGAAATTAAAACAGTGTAAATGCTCCCTACTTACATTGAATAAAAGCTATTTTTCCTCTGTTTTATTTGTTTTTCTCCCTCTTTTATCTAATATTCTTCGTTTGGTTGTACCTTATGCCTTAGTCTAATATAAGATGTATTAAGAAAGTGCAACAAGCATTTGATTTGGCAAAATCTCTATTAGTACCAAACCATTTCGTAAAGAAGTTACATGTACTGTTGTTAGGGAATAATCTAGACTGCTTGATATGAAGTTTACTGTGGCTTAAAAAAAGAACTAGAAAGATTATGATTTTCTTGTAAGTCCTGGAATATTTCAAATGTTATTGGATTCAGTACATAATAGGCATACACAGTACTGCATCGGAATATTAATGGCATATATTTCCAATGAAGACATCCTGCATTTATGTATATCATAGTATATTCACCTCTGACACTTTTTAGATTTATGTGATATGTAAAATATCATGAATACTGACAGGAATAGCAATCATAAGGTTTGGATGTAATTGATTTACCAATATTTCATCAATATGGCATGAGCAATTCACTGTAGGAAATAAACCACAATCCTTTTTCAACAAAATGAAGACATAAAACCACTGTTATACTATCTTGCACTTTAAAGGTCATTTTCCTATGCATTATCTGTACCAGTAAAAAATAATTTCTGAATGGACAAGGAATACTGGTACTAAATTTTAATTTCAAATTCAAATTACTGTACCCATTATTGTTGTTTTGTTTTTCAGTCTTTTTTCCACACAGTGATTCAGAATAGTAGAATGTGTGATAGTCTAGTGGATAATAATCTGAGAGTTACAAACTGGAAGAGAAAGCTTGGTTGTCAATGTCAATACAAACACATTGTAGACTGGTGTGGCTGCTCTCCTAATGACTTCAAACCAGCAGATTTCTACAAAATCAAAGTAAGTTCATGCTTCTTAACCCTTTAACAACTAAACTGCCCAAAACCCACCCCTCCTTTTATTCACTGAACCGCCGAAACCGCTTGCCATTTTTGTCTGTTTATAACGCGCTGTAGTATCCGTTTTATGGGGTCTACCGTGATAATGTTATATGTGCGTAATCCTTACAATGTCTACAGTAGGATTTCTGCATGGGAAAAATAGCACATGTTTCATATTGTTCAGAACAATGTCAAAATGAGAGCAATATTGCAACATTTTCCAGTGAGTAATAGGCCATTTTTACAAAATGTCTAGTTGGTAATGGGTTAATATACTCCACACATATAGGATTCACTCTGTATTAAGGCAGGTAATGTTGGTGTCGTTGGATGACCAAAGAAACATGAAATACCACCATGTCTGATAACATGTGATTATTGTAAGACCATGTTGTGCAAGAACACTGTACAATTTGCAGTCCTTTTTATTTCCATCCTACCTGAAATATTGAAGAAATCAGGATGTCTATTAATGTACCTTTATTGTATACAAGTTGAAGTAGTTCCAATTTAGCTGCAACTTTCAAACTTTCAATTTTCTATTCAACTGTTATTATTCCATGTGGGTCTATAGCAGTTTTTATGCCTCCGTTACGAAGTAGCCGGAGGCATTATGTTTTCGGGTTGTCCGTCCGTACGTACGTACGTACGTACGTCTTTACGTACGGTACTACTCACGACAGTATGCTTGTGAGATTTTTGTCTTGTGTGTCTGAAAAAAAGGGGTATCTTGTGTGTCTTTTCATTTTTTCCTTCTAAAGACTACTTGTGTGTCTTAATTCCCAACTTCTTGTGTGTTTGTCTAAAATTAAATGAAAATGCATCTTGTGTGTTTTTTAATACAATATGTGTTGAGACTGGTTTTTAAAATTAAAATTAAGGCTTGTATGCCCAAAAGACATTATTGTCTACCTCTATCCAAGTCAGGAAAATTAAGGCTTGTGTCCCGCAAAAACACATCATTTACCCGCCTAAGTCGTGAAAATTGAGGCTTGTGTGGCAGAAAAGACGATCAGCTACCCTGTCCAAGACAAGAAAATTAAGGCTTGTGTGCCTAAAAAACTTGATGTCCAAAAAGTATACAACTATTTATTTGTGACTTTTGAATGACCAAAAAATTGATTTATCTTTTTTCCTCATTGAATAGAAACATCATCACACACATATAATACAGGTAATGCAATAATATTCCAATGCTGTGGAGGAACCAATGAAAAGCCAAGGAGCTTGTCATGGCAGAAAGATTATTTACCCCTGTCCAAGTCAAGAAAATTAAGGCTTGTGTGGCATAAAAAACATTACATGTATTATATACCTCTGTCCAAGTCATGAAAATTAAGGCTTGTGTGGCAGAAAGACATTACATGTATTATATACCCCTGTCCAAGTCAAGAAAATTAAGGCTTGTGTGGCAGTAAGACATTATTGTCTACCCCTGTCCAAGTCAAGAAAATTAAGGCTTGTGTGGCAAAAAAACATTACATGTATTATATACCTCTGTCCAAGTCATGAAAATTAAGGCTTGTGTGGCAGTAAGACATTATTGTCTACCCCTGTCCAAGTCAAGAAAAGTAAGGCTTGTGTGGCAGAAAAACATTACATGTATTATATACCTCTGTCCAAGTCATGAAAATTAAGACTTGTGTGGCAGTAAGACATTACATGTATTATATACCCCTGTCCAAGTCAAGAAAATTAAGGCTTGTGTGGCAGAAAGACATTACATGTATTATATACCCCTGTCCAAGTCATGGATATTAAGGCTTGTGTGGCAGTAAGACATTACATGTATTATATACCCCTGTCCAAGTCAAGAAAATTAAGGCTTGTGTGGCAGAAAAACATTACATGTATTATATACCTCTGTCCAAGTCATGAAAATTAAGGCTTGTGTGGCAATAAGACATTATTGTCTACCCCTGTCCAAGTCAAGAAAATTAGGGCTTGTGTGGCAGAAAGACATTACATGTATTATATACCTCTGTCCAAGTCATGGATATTAAGGCTTGTGTGGCAGTAAGACATTATTGTCTACCCCTTTCCAAGTCAAGAAAACGAGGGCTTGTATGGCAGAAAGACATTACATGTATTATATACCTCTGTCCAAGTAATGAAAATTAAGGCTTGTGTGGCAGAAAGACATTACATGTATTATATACCTCTGTCCAAGTCAAGAAAATTAAGGCTTCTGTGGAAAAAAAAAAATTACATGTCTGCATTTAAAGTGAATTTTGATGTGGAATTGGGAAATCTTAATGAATTTTGATATTTGGAATCTCAAAGTTTGTGAATTTCAAAGTTTAAATTCATCCAATGTACAGAAAGCCAGTACAGAAAGCCAGTTCTGTGGCATAAAAAAAACATTACATGTATTATATACCTCTGTCCAAGTTATGAAAATTAAGGCTTGTGTGGCAGAAAGACATTACATGTATTATATACCCCTGTCCAAGTCAAGAAAATTAAGGCTTGTGTGGCAGTAAGACATTATTGTCTACCCCTGTCCAAGTCAAGAAAATTAAGGCTTGTGTGGCAGAAAAACATTACATGTATTATATACCCCTGTCCAAGTCAAGAAAATTAAGGCTTGTGTGGCAGAAAGACATTACATGTATTATATACCTCTGTCCAAGTCATGAAAATTAAGGCTTGTGTGGCAGTAAGACATTATTGTCTACCCCTGTCCAAGTCAAGAAAATGAGGGCTTGTGTGGCAGAAAAACATTACATGTATTATATACCTCTGTCCAAGTCATGAAAATTAAGGCTTGTGTGGCAGAAAGACATTATTGTCTACCCCTGTCCAAGTCAAGAAAATGAGGGCTTGTGTGGCAGAAAGACATTACATGTATTATATACCCCTGTCCAAGTCAAGAAAATTAAGGCTTGTGTGGCAGAAAGACATTACATGTATTATATACCTCTGTCCAAGTCATGAAAATTAAGGCTTGTGTGGCAGAAAAACATTACATGTATTATATACCTCTGTCCAAGTCATGAAAATTAAGGCTTGTGTGGCAGTAAGACTTTACAGCACTGGCTTTCTGTACATTGGATGAATTTAAACTTTGAAATTCACAAACTTTGAGATTCCAAATATCAAAATTCATTAAGATTTCCCAATTCCACTTCAAAATTCACTTTAAATGCAGATATCCATTAAAATTCTCAAAATCACTTTGCCGATGGATTTTCAAAGAGGAGTATTGACAAAAAGAATATGTCACGTAACTATGAAGAATTTTTATTTCTTCAGAGGCAAAGTTGAGTATTTCATTATTTGCTAATGGAATACGTTTTACACATATCTGGAACTTTAAAGGTACTATGTCCATTTGCAGGCCCCAAAAAATGAAAAGGTTAAATTCCAACAGCATTTGAAAGACAATATTAATTTAGAACTTTCCGAAAAAAAAGGGGGCTTGAAAATGTCTTTAAGTGGGAAAATAACGACTATTAGTAGTTTAATCAACTAAAAGATGAAGTTGAGTTCTGGTTTTGCGATTGCATTGTGAAAGAAACGGTGTGGAATCGACCAGAAAAGGTTGATCATCTAGCATATAAGAATTTGAGTGTATTGCAAGGTTCTGGAATCATCAAAATGATAAGAAATTTGGCCAAGTCTTGGTAAAGTTACAAACACTGTACACAGAAAGATGTATATGGGACTACACAACCACGTGGCGTAAAAAGGCTATTCCCCCGAGTTTTACGATGTTACATGACATATTTAGAATATGAAGGCATTTGAAGAGCCATGCTTTTTAAGGGAACATGTCTTATCTGATGTTCTTCCACACTTGCATAATAGGAATGATAACGCTCACAAATTATTTTTCACCTCTTCCCAGAACTCAACCTTCTCTTTAAGAGCTATAGAGCCAGTAATTAATAATCTGATTTCAGACCACTGTTCTGCAGGGTCAATGTGGCTATTCATAAGGACCGCCATTCATAAGGTTTGCTATTCATAAGGTCCGCTATTCATAAGGACCGCTATTCATAAGGTCCGCTTTTCATAATTGGAGAAAAGGGTCATTATTCATAAGGGTCATTATTCATAAGGACCGCTATTCATAATGAAAGAAGAGGGTCGGTATTCATAATATTAGAAGAGGGTCGCTATTCATAATACAAAATCGGGTTCGTTATTCATGAGGGTCCCTATTCATAATATTACAAAAGGGTCGGTATTCATAACACAGAAAGAGGGTCGCTATTTATAATACGAAATGAGGGTCGCTATTCATAATACGAAATGAGGGTCGCTATTCATAATGCAAAATGAGGGTTGCTATTCATAAGGGTCATTATTCATAATCGATGAAGAGGGTCGCTATTTATAATAGGAGTAGAGGGTCGCTATTCATAATAGAAGAAGAGGGTCGCTATTCATAATAGAAGAAGAGGGTCGCTATTCATAATAGGAGTAGAGGGTCGCTATTCATAATAGAAGAAGAGGGTCGCTATTCATAATAGAAGATGAGGGTCGCTTTTCATAATAGGAGTAGAGGGTCGCTTTTCATAATAGGAGTGGAGGGTCGCTATTCATAATAGAAGTAGAGGGTCGCTATTCATAATAGAAGAAGAGGGTCGATATTCCGGAGTAGAGGGTCGCTATTCATAATAGAAGAAGAGGGTCGATATTCATAATAGGAGTAGAGGATCGCTATTCATAATAGGAGTAGAGGGTCGCTATTCATAATAGGAGTAGAGGGTCGCTTTTCATAATAGGAGTAGAGGGTTCGCTATTCATAATAGGAGTAGAGGGTCGCTATTCATAATAGGAGTAGAGGGTCGCTATTCATAATAGAAGTAGAGGGTCGCTTTTCATAATAGAAGAAGAGGGTTGCTATTCATAATAGAAGTAGAGGGTCGCTATTCATAATACTAAATGAGGGTCGCTATTCATAAAACAAAATGAGGGTCGCCGTTCATAAAACGAGAAGAGGGTCGCTATTCATAATAATAACAAAGGGAAATATTGGATGGAGGCCATCCCCACAGCTATGGCGTCCTGTACAGGCACGTAGCCAGAGTTTGATGTTTGGGAGGGCACATACATGTAATCGATCGAGGTAAACAAAAAGGGGGGTCTAAAAAAGTTCAACCGATCTTGGAAATTTGGGGGGGGGGGCACGTGCCCCCCCCCCCCCCCCCCCCCCCCGTCCTGGTCCTGTAGGGGGTGACATATAGCCCTGAATAGTTGTCTCTTTTTAAAGTAGTTATATTTTATCTGTTATCTTTGATAATTATATAGAGCCAACCCCCGCTCATGTGGTGACAGGGAAAAAAAAGAGTAAAACATAACACACATGTAATCCTATCGTAAATTGTCCTCCTTGTTGGAAATCTTGCCCCACCACCCTGCCCCCGACTGATCTTATCCAGGCTACGCCACTGAGACATTAAGTAAGCCAAGCAGGCCCATTATCCATTTTAGTTTGCTATTTAAGAAACTAGTAATTGTTTATACGACAATAATGTTTTTGTAGAAAGTAATTTTTATTAGGACTCATGGACCTACAAATTATTGAGCGGGATTGGACCTGACCATACGCCTAGTATCTACTGAGCCCCCCCCCCCCCCCCCATCAGTACGCCCTGGCGCGGATCCAGAATTTTCCAATAGGGGGAGGGGGGCGGAAATTTGAAAAATGCGCAGACTGTTTTTCAACTCAACATACCAATACTGACAAGGTCATATTAGAAGCCCGATGCCGGTACCTACAAGCAGGCACAATTTTGGAAAGGGGGGCAAGCTCACTTCACGTCTCTTGTCCGATATCAACATTCCCCGTTTTTAAGTTACACATTTTTTTGACATTTTCATCGGGGGGGGGGGGGGGGGGGGGCTGAAGCCTCTTGCCCGAAAAGGTAATTTTCTAGTTCACAATTCGGCTAGTGAGCGAAATGAGCGAGCAAAAATATGAGCATAATATGTATTTTGTGAAAGTGACGATTTGTTGTATCATTCTCGACTCATATTTCTTGTTTGAATTGAGTTCCCCCCCCCCCCTCCTGCGCAAAGCGCGTAAGCTCTGACCTTTCATAATTTCATTAAATTATTAGAGAAAGAAGACGATTCATTGTACCATTCTCGACCCTTTTTCCTTGTCTGAATTTGGTTCCCCCTCCCCCTCCGGCGCGAAGCGCGGAAGCTTTGACCTTTCATTGTTTTATGCAATTATTAGAGAAAGAATATGATTCGTTGTTCCATTCTCGACTCTTAATCCTTGTCTGAATTCAGTTTCCCCCCTCCCGCGCGAAACGTGGAAGCTTTGATGTTTCATTAAATTATTAGAGAAAGAAGAGGATTTGTTGTACCATTCTCGATTATTTATCCTTGTCTGGATTCAGTTCCCACCCCCCCCCCCCTCTTGCGCAAAGCGCGTAAGCTTTGACCTTTCATAGCTTAATGAAATTATTAGAGAAAGAAGACGATTCGTTGTTCCATTCTCGACTCTGGCTACGCGCCTGCTTTAAAGGGAAAATGAAACAATTATGATTGTGATAGCACACAATAATGTTAGTAGAAATAGTAAAGAACAAAAATTATTGCAACAACCATGGATAAATCACGGCCGGGAGCGTGGGCCGAGTGTCATATCATAGTTTTGTGTTATTGGGTGAGGGGGCGTAGCGACCAAGTGAGATTTTGCAATGTTGAATGCTGACATTATGCACTCTAGGAAATCCCTAAGCCCAATTTGTAAGTTCTTTCCGCTATATATCTTTCTAGCTATATTTCTAAATTTCCTGGCGGACGTGTCCTCCTATCGGGCCCAGGATCACCGCCCGTGTCCATGATTACTACCAACATGAGCTCAAATACAAGCTCAAGCGAGTTTATATGAGCTGAGGCCAAATGAAGAGCAAAATGAGAGTTGTGAAGCGGCCCCCCTACCGTTAATTACAAAATTGACTTTACAGCGCAGGGGCTGTTTTAACGTTTAACTTTGATTCCGTGGCTCGAAAGTTACTGTCACTAAGCGCCATTTCCTTGTCTTTCCATCTTTCTCACCCGACTCTCCCCCCCCCCCCCCCACTCAGTGTTATCTAGGGTACGCGTACGTATTTCCCTCTGTTTGAAAGCACCCCTCTATCTCCGGTGTGTAAAGTCAGTACGGGCCGGATTTTTGTGTATTACGGGTCGGACTTTGTTGGGTGAAAAGTACTCCTTTACCGGAGATTTTGGGAACACAAGTTCTGTCCTTCCGACCCCGGAGTGGGAGGGAGAAAGGGGGGGGGGGGGGGGCTTTTCTTTTCCCCTCTCTCTGTGTTTCTTTTCTCTTCTTTCTTGTCTCTTTTCTTCTATTTTCTTTTTCTTCTCCTTTCTTATGCTTCTCCTCCTTTTTTTCCCTCTTTTTTCCCTTTTTTTTGCGCCGCCAATAGGGGGGGGGGGGGGGCCGCAGCCGTTTCGGCCCCCTGGATCCGCCACTGAGTATGCCTGTGGTGTCCAGTGGCGTATCTGGCGCTTGTTCTCGTTTTGGAGGGGGGTGGGGGTGAGAGGGGCGCAAAAACGTATCTTTTCCCCCTTGTTTTTTCTTCTTCCTCTTTATTTTCTTTCCCTTTCTCTTTTTTGCTGAGGGGAGGGGGGAGGCAAGGGCCTTTCAATCCAAATCTTGTTGGCGTGCATTTTTGGTTATATGCGCCGTGCATTTTTGGTTATATGCAGACTGCGTACCTCTCTGCCCTGCGCGTATCCCGTTTATGCGCGTGTATCTGACACGAAGGCAATCTGAATGTAATCGAGAAGGCTCACTTGACTCCAACTTTAATTTATCTTTAATATAAGGAGTAAAGCATAATTTGTTGATTAACGTTCTATTAGATCTTCTTTGATGTTGTACAGTATAAAACAAATAATGAATGTTTTTCATTCGTTTAATAGTGCGAATATTTTCATTCGTTGAAAGATTAACATTAATTCTATTCAACTCATGAAAATATTTGTACTATTGAACTCATAACCATTCATTATTTGTATAATAATCCATGCCTGTAAAAGTCATGAAGTTTTGGGAAATTTTGAAAAATGGGTGGATAGTGAATCTTTACAATTTTGATATATTTGGATGCCCCTGTGGATGTGGATGTATTAAAAGCACTAGTAATTTTAACCCTTAAAACACTTCTGCTTTCAAGAAAAATTTAATATTAAGATTTACCGGTGCTCCCGGTAAATTTTAATAAATTTCAAATAGCTCCTACGGCCGTACAATGGTACATGCGACCATATGTAGTTGTGGTATATAATTTCCGAACGGGAATAGCTTATCGGTCGATTTTAGTCAAGAAACATTGTTTTATAGCTTAATTAATATCTTGACCTTGAGAGGGAGCTATACAACATAAAGTGTTTATTATTTATAATTTCATAACTTTAGAGTTGATTTCGACCGCGACGACGATCAGTGAATATTGTAGGATCGCATATGCTTCCAATATGTTCATTTGAACCAAATTCACGACCCCATACCAAAACTTTGTATTACCTTTAAGGCTTGTGCAGCAGGATGATACCAAATCATCTATACCTGTCAAAGTCACAAAAAGTAAACTTTATGTGCAAAAAAAATACATCATAATCATCATCTACCCTAATTGTCCCAGTCAAGACAATTAAGGCTTGTGTGCCAAAAAGACATTATTATCTACCCCTGTCCAAGTCAAGAAAATTAAGGCTTATGTGGCATAAAAAAAACATTACATGTATTATATACCTCTGTCCAAGTCATGAAAATTAAGGCTTGTGTGGCAGAAAGACATTATTATCTACCCCTGTCCAAGTCAAGAAAATTAAGGCTTGTGTGGCAGAAAGACATTATTATCTACCCCTGTCCAAGTCAAGAAAATTAAGGCTTGTGTGGCAGAAAGACATTATTATCTACCCCTGTCCAAGTCAAGAAAATTAAGGCTTGTGTGGCATAAAAAAAAATTACATGTATTATATACTTCTGTCCAAGTCAAGAAAATTAGGGCTCGTGTGGCAGAAATATATTGTCATCTACCCCAGTCCAAGTCAACAAAATTAGGGCTTGTTTGGCAGAAAGACATTATTATCTTCCCCTGTCCAAGTCAACAAAATTAGGGCTTGCGTGGCAGAAAGACATTATTGTCTACCCCTGTCCAAGTCAAGAAAATTAGGGCTTGTGTGGCAGAAAGACATTATTGTCTACCCCTGTCCAAGTCAAGAAAATTAAGGCTTGTGTGGCAGAAAGACATTATTGTCTAACCCTGTCCAAGTCATGTAAATTAAGGCTTGTGTGGCTGAAAGACATTATTATCTACCCCTGTCCAAGTCATGAAAATTAAGGCTTGTGTGGCAGAAAGACATTATTGTCTACCCCTGTCCAAGTCAAGAAAATTAAGGCTTGTGTGGCATAAAAACATTACATGTATTATATACCTGTACCACTGTCCAAGTCATGTAAATTAAGGCTTGTGTGGCTGAAAGACATTATTATCTACCCCTGTCCAAGTCATGAAAATTAGGGCTTGTGTGGCAGAAAGACATTATTGTCTACCCCAGTCCAAGTCAAGAAAATTAAGGCTCGTGTTGCTAGAAAGATATTGTTATCTACCCCTGTCCAAGTCAAGAAAATTAAGGCTTGTGTGACAGAAAGATATTGTCATCTACCCCAGTCCAAGTCAAGAAAATTAAGGCTTGTGTGTCAGAAAGATATTGTCATCTACCCCAGTCCAAGTCAAGAAAATTAAGGCTTGTGTGGCAGAAAAACATTATTGTCTACCCCAGTCCAAGTCCAGAAAATTAAGGCTTGTGTGGCATAAAAACATTACATGTACTATATACCAGTACCACTGTCCAATTCAAGAAAATTAGGGCTTGTGTGGCAGAAAGGCATTATTATCTACCCCAGTCCAAGTCAAGAAAATAATGGGCTTGTGTGGCAGGAAGACATTACATGTATTATATACCTCTGTCCAAGTCATGAAAATTAAGGCTTGTGTGGCAGTAAGACATTATTATCTACTCCAGTCCAAGTCAAAAAAATTAAGGCTTGTGTTGCTAGAAAGATATTGTCATCTACCCCAGTCCAAGTCAAGAAAATTAAGGCTTGTGTGGCAGAAAGACATTATTATCTACCCCTGTCCAAGTCAAGAAAATTAAGGCTTGTGTGGCAGAAAGACATTATTGTCTACCCCTGTCCAAGTCAAGAAAATTAGGGCTTGTGTGGCATAAAAAAAACATTACATGTATTATATACCTCTGTCCAAGTCAAGAAAATTAAGGCTTGTGTGTCAGAAAGATATTGTCATCTACCCCAGTCCAAGTCAAGAAAATTAAGGCTTGTGTGGCAGAAAAACATTATTGTCTACCCCAGTCCAAGTCCAGAAAATTAAGGCTTGTGTGGCATAAAAACATTACATGTATTATATACCTGTACCACTGTCCAATTCAAGAAAATTAGGGCTTGTGTGGCAGAAAGGCATTATTATCTACCCCAGTCCAAGTCAAGAAAATAATGGGCTTGTGTGGCAGGAAGACATTACATGTATTATATACCTCTGTCCAAGTCATGAAAATTAAGGCTTGTGTGGCAGTAAGACATTATTATCTACTCCAGTCCAAGTCAAAAAAATTAAGGCTTGTGTTGCTAGAAAGATATTGTCATCTACCCCAGTCCAAGTCAAGAAAATTAAGGCTTGTGTGGCAGAAAGACATTATTATCTACCCCTGTCCAAGTCAAGAAAATTAAGGCTTGTGTGGCAGAAAGACATTATTGTCTACCCCTGTCCAAGTCAAGAAAATTAGGGCTTGTGTGGCATAAAAAAAACATTACATGTATTATATACCTCTGTCCAAGTCAAGAAAATTAAGGCTTGTGTGTCAGAAAGATATTGTCATCTACCCCAGTCCAAGTCAAGAAAATTAAGGCTTGTGTGGCAGAAAAACATTATTGTCTACCCCAGTCCAAGTCCAGAAAATTAAGGCTTGTGTGGCATAAAAACATTACATGTATTATATACCTGTACCACTGTCCAATTCAAGAAAATTAGGGCTTGTGTGGCAGAAAGGCATTATTATCTACCCCAGTCCAAGTCAAGAAAATAATGGGCTTGTGTGGCAGGAAGACATTACATGTATTATATACCTCTGTCCAAGTCATGAAAATTAAGGCTTGTGTGGCAGTAAGACATTATTATCTACTCCAGTCCAAGTCAAAAAAATTAAGGCTTGTGTTGCTAGAAAGATATTGTCATCTACCCCAGTCCAAGTCAAGAAAATAGAGGCTTGTGTGGCAGAAAGACATTATTATCTACCCCAGTCCAAGTCAAGAAAATTAAGGATTGTGTGTCAGAAAGACATTATTATCTTCCCCTGTCCAAGTCAAGAAAATTAGCGCTTGTGTGGCATAAAAAAACATTACATGTATTATATACCTCTGTCCAAGTCATGAAAATTAAGGCTTGTGTGTCAGAAAGATATTGTCATTCACCCCAGTCCAAGTCAAGAAAATTAAGGCTTGTGTGGCAGAAAGACATTATTGTCTACCTCTGTCCAAGTCATGAAAATTAAGGCTTGTGTGTCAGAAAGATATTGTCATCTACCCCAGTCCAAGTCAAGAAAATTAAGGCTTGTGTGGCAGAAAGACATTATTGTCTACCCCTGTCCAAGTCATGAAATTTAAGGCTTGTGTGGCAGAAAGACATTATTATCTACCCCAGTCCAAGTCAAGAAAATTAAGGCTTGTGTGGCATAAAAACATTACATGTATTATATACCTGTACCACTGTCCAAGTCAAGAAAATTAGGGCATGTGTGGCAGAAAGACATTATTGTCTACCCCAGTCCAAGTCAAGAACATTAAGGCTTGTGTTGCTAGAAAGATATTGTCATCTACCCCAGTCCAAGTCAATAAAATTAAGGCTTGTGTGACAGAAAGACATTATTATCTACCCCTGTCCAAGTCAAGAAAATTAAGGCTTGTGTGGCAAAAAGACATTATTGTCTACCCCTGTCCAAGTCCAGAAAATTAGGGCTTGTGTGGCATAAAAAAACATTACATGTTTTATATACCTCTGTCCAAGTCATGAAAATTAAGGCTTGTGTGTCAGAAAGATATTGTCATCTACCCCAGTCCAAGTCAAGAAAATTAAGGCTTGTGTGGCAGAAAGACATTATTGTCTACCTCTGTCCAAGTCATGAAAATTAAGGCTTGTGTGTCAGAAAGATATTGTCATCTACCTCAGTCCAAGTCAAGAAAATTAAGGTTTGTGTGGCAGAAAAACATTATTGTCTACCCCAGTCCAAGTCAAGAAAATTAAGGCTTGTGTGGCATAAAAACATTACATGTATTATATACCTGTACCACTGTCCAAGTCAAGAAAATTTGGGCTTGTGTGGCAGAAAGGCATTATTATCTACCCCAGTCCAAGTCAAGAAAATAATGGGCTTGTGTGGCAGAAAGACATTACATGTATTATATACCTCTGTCAAAGTCATGAAAATTAAGGCTTGTGTGGCAGAAAGACATTATTATCTACTCCAGTCCAAGTCAAGAAAATTAAGGCTTGTGTGTCAGAAAGACATTATTATCTTCCCCTGTCCAAGTCAAGAAAATTAGGGCATGTGTGGCAGAAAGACATTACATGTATTATACCTCTGTCCAAGTCATGAAAATTAAGGCTTGTGTGGCAGAACGACATTATTGTCTACCCCTGTCCAAGTCAAGAAAATTAAGGCTTGTGTGGCAGAAACACATTATTGTCTACCCCTGTCCAAGTCAAGAAAATTAGGGCTTGTGTGGCTAAAACACATTATTATCTACCCCAGTCCAAGTCATGAAAATTAAGGCTTGTGTGTCAGAAAGATATTGTCATCTACCCCAGTCCAAGTCAAGAAAATTAAGGCTTGTGTGACAGAAAGACATTATTGTCTACCCCTGTCCAAGTCATGAAATTTAAGGCTTGTGTGGCAGAAAGACATTATTATCTACCCCAGTCCAAGTCAAGAAAATTAAGGCTTGTGTGGCATAAAAACATTACATGTATTATATACCTGTACCACTGTCCAAGTCAAGAAAATTAGGGCTTGTGTGGCAGAAAGACATTATTGTCTACCCCAGTCCAAGTCAAGAACATTAAGGCTTGTGTTGCTAGAAAGATATTATCATCTACCCCAGTCCAAGTCAATAAAATTAAGGCTTGTGTGACAGAAAGACATTATTATCTACCCCTGTCCAAGTCAAGAAAATTAGGGCTTGTGTGTCAGAAAGACATTATTGTCTACCCCTGTCCAAGTCCAGAAAATTAGGGCTTGTGTGGCATAAAAAAACATTACATGTATTATATACCTCTGTCCAAGTCATGAAAATTAAGGCTTGTGTGTCAGAAAAATATTGTCATCTACCCCAGTTTAAGTCAAGAAAATTAAGGCTTGTGTGGCAGAAAGACATTATTGTCTACCTCTGTCCAAGTCATGAAAATTAAGGCTTGTGTGTCAGAAAGATATTGTCATCTACCTCAGTCCAAGTCAAGAAAATTAAGGTTTGTGTGGCAGAAAAACATTATTGTCTACCCCAGTCCAAGTCAAGAAAATTAAGGCTTGTGTGGCATAAAAACATTACATGTATTATATACCTGTACCACTGTCCAAGTCAAGAAAATTAGGGCTTGTGTGGCAGAAAGGCATTATTATCTACCCCAGTCCAAGTCAAGAAAATAATGGGCTTGTGTGGCAGAAAGACATTACATGTATTATATACCTCTGTCCAAGTCATGAAAATTAAGGCTTGTGTGGCAGAAAGACATTATCTACTCCAGTCCAAGTCAAGAAAATTAAGGCTTGTGTGTCAGAAAGACATTATTATCTTCCCTTGTCCAAGTCAAGAAAATTAGGGCATGTGTGGCAGAAAGACATTACATGTATTATACCTCTGTCCAAGTCATGAAAATTAAGGCTTGTGTGGCAGAACGACATTATTGTCTACCCCTGTCCAAGTCAAGAAAATTAAGGCTTGTGTGGCAGAAACACATTATTGTCTACCCCTGTCCAAGTCAAGAAAATTAGGGCTTGTGTGGCTAAAACACATTATTATCTACCCCAGTCCAAGTCATGAAAATTAAGGCTTGTGTGGCAGAAAGACATCATTGTCTACCCCTGTCCAAGTCAAGAAAATAGAGGCTTGTGTGGCAGAAAGACATTATTATCTACCCCAGTCCAAGTCAAGAAAATTAAGGATTGTGTGTCAGAAAGACATTATTATCTTCCCCTGTCCAAGTCAAGAAAATTAGGGCTTGTGTGGCAGAAAGACATTACATGTATTATATACCTCTGTCCAAGTCATGAAAATTAAGGCTAGTGTGGCAGAACGACATTATTGTCTACCCCTGTCCAATTCAAGAAAATTAAGGCTTGTGTGGCATAAAAAAACATTACATGTATTATATACCTCTGTCCAAGTCATGAAAATTAAGGCTTGTGTGTCAGAAAGATATTGTCATCTACCCCAGTCCAAGTCAAGAAAATTAAGGCTTGTGTGGCAGAAAGACATTATTGTCTACCTCTGTCCAAGTCATGAAAATTAAGGCTTGTGTGTCAGAAAGATATTGTCATCTACCTCAGTCCAAGTCAAGAAAATTAAGGCTTGTGTGGCAGAAAAACATTATTGTCTACCCCAGTCCAAGTCAAGAAAATTAAGGCTTGTGTGGCATAAAAACATTACATGTATTATATACCTGTACCACTGTCCAAGTCAAGAAAATTAGGGCTTGTGTGGCAGAAAGGCATTATTATCTACCCCAGTCCAAGTCAAGAAAATAATGGGCTTGTGTGGCAGAAAGACATTACATGTATTATATACCTCTGTCAAAGTCATGAAAATTAAGGCTTGTGTGGCAGAAAGACATTATTATCTACTCCAGTCCAAGTCAAGAAAATTAAGGCTTGTGTGTCAGAAAGACATTATTATCTTCCCCTGTCCAAGTCAAGAAAATTAGGGCATGTGTGGCAGAAAGACATTACATGTATTATACCTCTGTCCAAGTCATGAAAATTAAGGCTTGTGTGGCAGAACGACATTATTGTCTACCCCTGTCCAAGTCAAGAAAATTAAGGCTTGTGTGGCAGAAACACATTATTGTCTACCCCTGTCCAAGTCAAGAAAATTAGGGCTTGTGTGGCTAAAACACATTATTATCTACCCCAGTCCAAGTCATGAAAATTAAGGCTTGTGTGGCAGAAAGACATCATTGTCTACCCCTGTCCAAGTCAAGAAAATAGAGGCTTGTGTGGCAGAAAGACATTATTATCTACCCCAGTCCAAGTCAAGAAAATTAAGGATTGTGTGTCAGAAAGACATTATTATCTTCCCCTGTCCAAGTCAAGAAAATTAGGGCTTGTGTGGCAGAAAGACATTACATGTATTATATACCTCTGTCCAAGTCATGAAAATTAAGGCTAGTGTGGCAGAACGACATTATTGTCTACCCCTGTCCAATTCAAGAAAATTAAGGCTTGTGTGGCATAAAAAAACATTACATGTATTATATACACTGCACACACAAAACCATCCACCCATGACACACACATACACAGAGCCATACACTGCCTACTACTTTGCTTACAAATACTACACACTAACAAGTCACACACACACACACACACACACACAAGTACTGTAGATGTGCATAGTACCTAGCTACCTGGATGTCAACTGTAGATGGCACTATTCCGTTTGGCTACTTGGACACAACCCCTCTCTAAAATTTGGACATTTATTTTGGGCCTTTTTGGGGGAAAATTTTTTCTTGTGTGACTAAATCTTATTTGATTAGAAATGACATGTCAGACATCTTAGACACTGAATATGATAGTTTTCTTGTGTGGCTAGACACACAAGTCTAAAGTGACACACAAGGATATCTCATACGTAAAACTAAACACACAAGCATACCATCGCAAACTCGTACGTCCCGTTCTCGTGATTGCGTTATCTGAAGAACCGATTAATGGATTCTTGCCAAACTTTGGCCATGTATGTATCTTGCAGAGCCGATGAACTGATTAGATTTTGGGGTGACGAGGTCAAAGGTCAAAGGTCACAGGGCTCATTATGTATGCAAAAACAGCTTGTGATCGCGTTATCTGAAGAACCGATGGATGGATTCCTGCCAAACTTTGGTCATGTATGTATCTTGCAGAGCCAATGAACTGATTAGATTTTGGGGTCACGAGGTCAAAGGTCAAAGGTCACAGGGCTCATAATGTATGCAAAAAAAGCTCGTGATCGCGTTATCTCAAGAACCCATTGATGGATTCCTGCCAAACTTTGGTCATGTATGTATCTTGCAGAGCCAATGAACTGATTAGATTTTGGGGTTACGAGGTCAAAGGTCAAAGGTCACAGGGCTCATAATGTATGCAAAAACAGCTCATGATCGCGTTATCTCAAGAACCGATTGATGGATTCCTGCCTAACTTAGGTCATGTATGTTACTTGCAGAGCTGATGAACTGTTTAGATTTTGGGGTCATGAGGTAAAGGTCAAGCTTTAATGCGGCTTATTATGTATGCAAAAATAGCTTGTGATCGTATTATCATTAGAACAGATTGATGGCTTCCTGCCAAACTTAGATCATTTATGTATCTTGCAGAGCCAATTAACTGAGTAGATTCTTGGTTCATAAGATCAAAGGTCATGGGCTCATTATTTATGCAAAAATGGCTTGTGAACGCATTCTCATAAGAACTGACAGATGGATTACTATTTAACTCAGGACATCTTGCAGAACCAATGAACTGAGTAGATTTTAGGGTCATGAGGTCAAAGATCAAAGGGTCATATATGTATATGAGAAATTGCTTGTAATCACGATATTCTGAGAACCTGTTAATGGATTACAATTGAACTTGAATTTGAAAAATTTCTTCCGTTTCAGTTTGTAAAATTGCTCTATGACGGAGGCATCATTTTTGACTGCGCGCAGTCGAATTCCATCTAGTTAACTGCTGCACTAGGGTGGTATCTACCTATCGGTAGTTCATTTGCCAGCTGATTTGATGCAGGGACTATACTCTGCTACATTTTGGGTTTCGAAGTGTTACCTATCAAGTTTGTTCTTTCTTGATATGGAATCCTTGCAGACTGCCCGTCCAGCATACTTTGCTCGTAAGTTTGAGCCTGTCATCAACCAAGAAGTGATTAACCAGCTAGAGACCTGGTTATATGGCAACTATCCTGTGGGAACGCCTGCTATTGAATACTATTGGCAGAATAGCTTTCATGAACAAGATACAACTACCGTGGCATCAGACGCAGAAAGAACCTTCTACCATGCAATAGTTAGACTCATGGCCAAGTACATCAACATTAAGGTTAAGGTTTGTAAACAAACATTTAACAAAATTCTTTGTTGGAGAAAAAAGAAAGAATATTGGTTTACTATAGTATGACAGTCATCTTTATAAGACTGTATTATTACCAGCTCACATTATATAAAACAAAGGTAACACTGTATTCATATCAAATCGGTTTTGTTTTTGTAAAATTTAAATACTGCCCTCATGTAGATCGCTATAAAAATCTCAAGATTAAAACATTACATTTACACTTGAATCTGTAAGAAATTCAGGTACTACAAAAAAAAAGACAAATTTTAGTCCACTATCCCTGCTCCCTCTCACATATTTTTGTTTACATGTATACAAACACTTCCTTCTAACTGAATCAGTTTTATTTTTTCCCCCAGTTTAAAAACTATAAGTGGCAGAACTCAGCCTACAATGTTACCAGTAGTTATTTAAATTGAGCTAACAAGATTATTTATGCTTCATGTTGTACATGCAGGGGAGTACCCAAGAGAAGGAATGCAGGTTTAAAGTGATGCCTCAACCTTTCCAAGTTCACTACATATTCCGTCATGATAGCTTCCATGGGTTGGTTGCATCGGTCAGTGGTTATACTGATAATGGACAGTCTACTCTCATGGAAGCATGGCTGTCACCACACAAACCATACAGAGTAGTCAGTGAGATAGGTCCTTTCAAGCGTCTTGTTAGTATGGAGGTAAAATAGTCATCTTAACATCTTTTATTCATTTCATTCTTTGAATGGCAAGGAAGGCATCTCGAAGGAGCTGTGCTTTGTATTGTGATCATTCAGCTGGAGCTCATACTCTTAATATTTCACTTACCATACAATCAATGAAATAGAAAAACGTCCCTGATGAAGGAACAATTTTGGGTTTGGAAAATTTGGCAATAATGCATTATATAATCGTCCTTTTCCTCCCCCTAACTTTACTTATTATGCAATCTAATCATGGTTAACAAGTACTTATTGTAGTCAATGTGGTTATATGGAAATAAAGAGGGAGCTAGAATGATTGTTATGCCTCCGTTACGAAGTAGCCGGAGGCATTATGTTTTCGGGTTGTCCGTCTGTACGTACGTCTGTACGTACGTACGTCCCGTTCTCGTGATCGCGTTATCTGAAGAACCGATAAATGGATTCCTGCCAAACTTTGGTCATGTATGTATCTTGCAGAGCCGATGAACTGATTAGACTTTGGGGTCACGAGGTCAAAGGTCACAGGTCACAGGGCTCATTATGTATGCAAAAACAGCTTGTGATCGCATTATCTGAAGAACCGATTAATAGATTCCTGCCAAACTTTGGTCATGTATGTATCTTGCAGAGCCGATGAACTGATTAGATTTTGGGGTCACGAGGTCAAAGGTCAAAGGTCACAGGGCTCATTACATATGCAAAAACAGCTTGTGATCGCGTTATCTCAAGAACCGATTGATGGATTCCTGCCTAACTTAGGTCATGTATGTTACTTGCAGAGCTGATGAACTGTTTAGATTTTGGGGTCATGAGGTAAAGGTCAAGCTTTAATGCGGCTTATTATGTATGCAAAAACAGCTTGTGATCGTATTATCATTAGAACCGATTGATGGATTCCTGCCAAACTTAGATCATTTATGAATCTTGCAGAGCCAATGAACTGAGTAGATTCTTGGTTCATAAGATCAAAGGTCATGGGGCTCATTATGTATGCAAAAATAGCTTGTGAAAGCATTCTCATTAGAACTGACAGATGGATTACTATTTAACTCAGGACATCTTGCAGAGCCAATGAACTGAGTAGATTTTAGGGTCATGAGGTCAAAGATCAAAGGGTCATATATGTATATGAGAAATTGCTTGTAATCACAATATTCTGAGAACATGTTAATGGATTACAATTGAACTTGAATTTGAAAAATTCCTTCCGTTTCGGTTTGTAAAATTGCTCTATGAAGGAGGCATCATTTTCGACTGCGTGCAGTCGAATTCCATCTAGTTATCAGTGGATTATGTGACCATATCTATACATGTCCATTAACCTGTTAGATACTAATTGCAAGACATCTCTGGCTGAAATGTCCATTCGTTCACTAATAGCTTTCATTATGTTTCTACTTTCAAACAGGTGGGACTGGTTTTTGATCCCAAAGAGCGAGTCTTCCGTAAGTTTGAGGGTGTAATTGGACCTCATGATGACCCTACAATCTTCATCAAATGGAATCTAGGAGAAGCATACACGGTTACTCTTACTTGGTTTGATCCGACTGATCATATAGCTGCATCATTTGACACAGGAGTAGAACATGACAGAGAAGAGACACATCACAAACCTGAATTCAATAAACCAATACGCCCTGGTAAATGGACAATTAAATTACTCTTTAACTGGATGATAGTAGCTGAAATAGATTTTCTTGTTGTACCTCTTTCTATTAAAAATGGTATGACAATCAAAGGTGCAGGAGGTGCTACAGTCAATAATGGTCCTACAAATAATGAATATGTCTCCAAAGATTTCTCTGCAATGCGTTACATGTTTACACTGCGTGACACACCTGCATTGCTAGTGGAAGCCAAAGAGAAAGCTCTCAAACAAGGTCCGGCTTTACTGGATTGGATAGATTCTGAGCTAGAAAGCTTCTGGAATGTAATGGCATTCTGTACATCATCTCCATCACAGCCAGTCAGAACAAAGATGAGTGATTTAGAGGAGGAGGAGGAGCAGCAATGTGAACACTTTCGGCCTTGTGAACAGCAGCATTGGAGCTCTCTGTCTCCTGATCCTAAGTCTGAACTTGGACCTATTAAACCCAATGGACGGATTAGATGATAGCACAATACATGTATGTTGCCATTTATATGCTTGCCATTTATGCAGTACTTTGTTAAATAAACATGAACAAAATATATACATTCTATCTGAGGAACTGCAAGTCATCCAAGTCGGTCAACATTTTGTTGTTGTCGAGGTACATATTTTATAAATTATAACAAGAAGTGTCTTATGTATTGTGATGTCTGTAATTGGATTCAAGTAAACATCAATGGAGACTAGATCTTTGCTTTTAAATGTTTGTATGAGTGTGATCCACTCTGTGTAGATGATCCACAGTCATTTTTAAAGTCACTTCTTTTTGTGATAACCATACAATTCTGTACTCTTTGTCTTCCATCTGGATACAAACTCCTCCAAGTGTAGGATTCATTTGTAGCATTATTGTGTGGTCACAGATTAGAATCAAGAGCTTTTTACAAGGTCAACATTCAATTTTGTGACATGCTGAAAATATATGTGTAGGTATTACAGAGTAATTTTTTTATCAACTAAATGTGTAGCCAAAGAAAGATTGAATATCATATCAAAATTGTGGCTTCTCTTTTCAGACAATAAAAGGCAATACGAAGTATAACAGAATGTAGTCAAAGCAAATCATGGTCAAGGTAGAATTAAATATATTTATCACTTGTTCACCAGGGGAGTGTTTCACAAAGACTAAGATCGACTTTAAGTTAAACTTTTAGTATGGCAGGCCGTTCATGCCACTCATTACTGTTTGATCTCACCATTTACTGGCATTGGTCTCTCAAGGGACGTACAAATCATGGCCACAAATCTACATAATTTACATTTTTGAAGGAAAATATATTATCTAAAGACCATAACGGTAAAAGCAACCAGTGGCATGAATGGCCTGCCATAGCCAAGTCCAACTTAAAGTCAATCTTAGTCTTTGTGAAACACTCCCCAGGATTAGAATACTATAGAAAACAATGGAATTATTACAGATTACATGCATGTAACTCATCTATATCTTTGACAATAAAGAATAAACACTTATTTTAGACACATGCTGAAATGCTAGAAATACATTTTTTTATATTTTTCATACATTTTTCAATATATAAAGTCTTGACAAGTATTTACTTGTTGTGAATTTCAACTGTAGAACTTAATTATGATAGAGCAGACATTTGAGGAATATGGAAGTGAACCTGATTGCTTTCATACTTGCCAGTTTCCTTCAGAATTGTGTTATCCTGTTTGAAAACAAGAATTCAAAAGGGATTTTGAGAAAATGAAATTGAAATGATTATACAAATATGAGTAGTTCATGTACATGTATCTCATGCAGTAAGACTGCTGTTAGTTTCTTTTGAACTTATTCCAAGAAGGATTAAGCCTAGATTAGAATGCACAATTTCCAACTATTGATTGCTAATGGTCTTGAGAAGCAAGCCCTCATTGATGATGAGGTCATTCATGTTTTATGACGAGAAAAAAAATACTCAGAAGACTGTTTTTCAGAATATAGTTTTAATGGAATCTTCGTATTTGTAGTAGGGCTTTTGTTAAGAAAAAATGTAACCAGAGTACTTGAGCATATCAGATATTATTTGTCCTTGTCATAAAACTTTATTAAAAGAATATTGTATTTTTAGTACACAATGAATAAAGAATGGATCCATGTACAACATCATGACAGACTGCATTTACAATAGAAGGATCTCTATATCATGATTAATGATATCAAATTTCTAAAACTCAAAGCTCTTTTCTTATTCTTTGTTTAATTTATTTCCAAGTGTGACATTGACCTGTTTCTCTTCTTCTTGACCAACCAATTTCACATGAACGTTTGATTCTGTTTCTCTTCTTCTTGACCAACCAATTTCACATGAAGGGTTTGATTCTGTTTCTCTTCTTCTTGACCAACCAATTTCACATGAAGGTTTGATTGTGTTTCTCTTCTTCTTGTTCAACCAATTTCACATGAACGTTTGATTCTGTTTCTCTTCTTCTTGACCAACCAATTTCACATGAAGGTTTGATTCTGTTTCTCTTCTTCTTGACCAACCAATTTCACATGAAGGTTTGATTCTGTTTCTCTTCTTCTTGACCAACCAATTTCACATGAAGGTTTGATTCTGTTTCTCTTCTTCTTGACCAACCAATTTCACATGAAGGTTTGATTCTGTTTCTCTTCTTCTTGACCAACCAATTTCACATGAAGGTTTGATTCTGTTTCTCTTCTTCTTGACCAACCAATTTCACATGAAGGTTTGATTCTGTTTCTCTTCTCCTTGACCAACCAATTTCACATGAAGGTTTGATTCTCCTGCAGAGTACAAACTATTTTGGGCAGCAAATTTAATTAATGTGGAAATTGGAAGATTCATCTTATAAAGAGCTTTGGAAAAAATTGAAAAGATCTAGGGGTTCATCACACTATGAATCACTAAAACTATTTGGGATTATAAATTGTTGTCGCTATTAAGAACGAAAATAAGGGCATTACTCAATCAATACATTTCATATAGCATCACAGTTATGGTATTCCAATTAGGAGGAAAAAGAACAAGAAAGCTTCCATTTTATTTGTTATCCTCTTTACCAGAACTAAACTTTCTTTTTTAAAACAAGATCATAATTAACAGAGTTCATCTGTGACAATGAAGGTGTGCAAAAACATGTATCATAGACAAATCTAAAGGATTTTTTTTTCTTTCTGCACTTTATTGGGTCAAAAGACCCCTCTATTTGTTTGGATAGTACCCTAAATGTTTCGTCTCTTTTAAGATGCCAATGTGTATCATGATGGTGGAGGTGGGGCATACATTTTTGTTACATAGTAACATACATGTCAAGTTTAATATAGAGATGTTTCATTTTCATGAAGTGTGATTGTATTATTAACTATTATTTGGTGAACCATATGGTGATTTTTATTGATTATATTTCCAACTGAAATTAATAAAGAGGAAGATGAAACCAGTTTGCCCCATGTTGACATACATATCTTGCCAGGCTGCAAACAAGATGACAGAAACATGCCATTCCATATTTGTATATGTTTATATGTACATGTAACTGTAACATGAGCTGGAGTAATATTGGATTGACTCAGATACGTCCAATGGTGGATATGAGTGCTATGCAAGTATCCTATTGTATTATTAATAGTAGAAGAGTTTTTATGTTTTCTTGTTTTAACAATCCAGGAGAAATAAGACAGCACAGTAGGCTTTGAGAAATAATATCTAGTTTATGTATACTTTTAAATGAGGGCAAGTCCATAGGCATAAGACCTGCATATACATCACATTTTATTACTTCAATAACATAATTCACATCTGATGTTTATTGTCATTATATTGTTGTGTGCCAATGGACTCATTAAATCTTTAATCATGAATCAAAAATTAGGTAATCAGAAATAAGGTACAATTTGTGTACTATTTTTAAGTTTGAATTAGGAAAGCATCACACACACTACAGTGGAAATAGGTGGCTGACCAAAAAACAGCTGAACAAAAAGAGGCTTCATCCATAGACAACCACTGCCAATCTGAAAATCTAAACTGATATTTTCTTCTGTGACTGGCCGCCACTTGGTTGAACACTGGTTGTTTATCAGTTGTATAGAAGTTGTCATTTTAAAAGAGAAAAATGAGTGGTTTACAAAGGTCACCACCTAGTTAGTGTTGGTTATTGTTTGTTGTATGTGTCTCCATGTAGCTGTGCACAAGTGTTTTTGATAAATGAATAGTTCACTATGGGTAAGATACTGCAATGGATGATAATAAGTGGTCAATTCAACTGGATGGTGATTGGCTGTTGTAGGTCATTGACCAAAAGAAATCCTAGGTACTGCCAGCAACTATGAAAGACCAGTCACTAACCTGTCACCTACTGTCAGACAATCGATTTAAGCTTTAAAAAACAACAACAAACTTTTACCTACTTCTTTATCAAAGTTTTGATGCTGGATCAAAAAACATGAGCCAATCAAAACCTTCCACCAACCTTTTACTGACCAATGAAACCCTCTAGAAGACTGCCCAGGCCATTCTATAATAACTAGCAACCAACTGGTTGTCACTGTTTAAGTGTGACTGTCGCTTTACAAATAGTTAAAGATAAACTTGAGTTCTGGTAAAAAAAGAAAATGAATTCTCACAGAATCTAACGAAACTACACTGAATGTTCAAGATTACAAATAAATGTCATTTGCCAAACAATTTTGGAAGAAAATGTATACTGGCTAAGTAATGAGCATAGAAAGATAAGGAAATCAGGTTAGTACTAGCCCCGACACCATGTGTGTTGTCCCATATACATCTTTCTATGTAAGTGATTGTTACTTTACCAAGACTCTGCCAAATTTATGATGATTTTGATGACTCCAGAACCTTGCATTACACCATTACTTACATGCTATATGATCAACTTTTCTGATCCATTCCACACCTTTTCTTTCACAATGCAATCGCATTACCAGAACTCAAGTTTATCTTTAACTAATTTGAATTTTCAGGTTTAAATGAGAATTTGTAAAGAAGAGTTCATCAAATCATCGGCTGTTAATAATGATTGTATTAGTTCATTTATTAAATGCCAGATTAGAGATAAGTATCACTCTTTTAATCAGAGATATGTTATTAATTAACTCATGAAATTAAAGTAGGTGATAATATCAAAAAGAAAGTTCAGTAAATGAGATTCAACTCAGAAATAATAAACAAATAATGTATTATTTTGTATCAGATTAACATATTATAATTGCATTGAATAGAGCTGAATTCAGGGACAGGTTCTTATTATATATTGCATGTCAGGCTTCTAATTGCTAAAAACTGCAGGCATGAAATTCACGAATTATTGTTGGGCAGTATAGCAAATTCTTTTGACTGGGCAAAGCTTCACTTGCACGTATAGTGCAAGGATTGATCTACATTTGCCACACTCCACCCAGGTGAAGTAAATGGGTACTTGGTAGAAATTTATTCCTTGAAACGCAGCGTGCGTAACAGCTGCACTGCTTAAGCCAGGGTAATTATGCTGCGTTATTGTAGAGCGCTTAGAGACTTCTGACAAAGTAAGTGTTAGGCGCTATATAATTACTGTAATTGTTATTATTATTAAGGAAGTAATAGATGCTGCGCATGAAGTTTTCAATGGGATTGTTCATTGGATACATATACGTCTTTGAGATTAGTAAATTTAATACAAATGAATACACTTTTATAATTTGTGAAAATTCAATGTATACTTTTCTTTTAGAAATCCACATGCGGGATGCAGTATATAAAACAAATATTGACTGCTGAAACTCTAGCTTGATCCTCTGTGACCTTCAGACTGCACTTCACCCCTTGTTCTTGTCTTGAGGCACAGTCAAGATCACCTTGGACACTAGTAGTTATGATTGTGCCCTTCAAAGCAGTTAATATTTGTATTCTATTTCATAATATTCACATTTTATTAGTTTGTCAATTTAATGATATGTGTTATACAAATAGACATATATATTTACAGACTACCATTGTAAACAACACTCTCGAATGTGAATGTACAACTACACCAATCTTTGAATATTGGTCAGTGTCTAACGAGCCTCGTTGATGCAGGCACACCTTTAAAGTATTAAAACCCTCTGTGTACTGCACAGTTTGTACAAATGATTGATTTGTCATAAGAGCACTTTGTATCTTAGTTCTTGAAGGTAATGTATGTATTAAAGGACAAGTCCACTCGAAAAATAACTTACTTTCAATAAAAGCAGAAAAATCAAGACAAGCCAATCAAAAAAAGTTTTGAGCAAAGTCGGATGAATAAGAAAGTTATGAATTGTTGAAAAAGTATGTAAAACTATGGAACAATGAGAATCATAACACAAATTGCCAAGATGGTTATGAGTTTGTGACGTCATGTCCTCACTATTTATCAATTGCTCTATATGGTTTAATCCCATTAATTTCCCTTTTTATTCCCCAAAACTTGATTTCCCCATGCCTTTGAGCAGGTTTTTATGATTTGTATCATATTGCGTGCATGACATTTCACAAAGTCTTTTATGAACTTTGAAGAATTTACACTATTTTCTAAATATTGTATATTCATAATTATTTATTTTTATATAATTAGTTTATCAAAATTCAAATATTTCATGATTTAACTTGAAAAGAAATTCCTCTATATTAGTGCATCCACACAAAAACATTACTATTAATCTAACTTGGATGCTGGTGTAAAGAAATAAGATTCTTAAGTAAAAAATAGGAAATTCATGTCATCAATATAAAAAAAAATAATAAGTGGATAGTGAGGACATGACGTCACAGACTCATGAGTGAGTTGCCAATTTGTCTAGTGATTTTCAAAGTTTTTAATGTCATTAAATATTCATAACTTTCTTATTAGTTATCCGATTTTGCTCAAACTTTTTTTGATTGGTCACGGTAGTCTGATTTTTCTGCTTCTATTGAAAGTAAATTATTGGACTTGGGTTTTTAATTGTTTTTTGTTGTTTTAAATCAATTGACAAAATATGAGAATTCAAAAGACCGAGATTTTAAGATTGTGAGAAGATGACCACAGCCTTGCTTCAGGGTGACTATAGGGCCCATATTCATCAATACCTCACAAGGCTAGTTGCTAAACTAGGCCAAAGTATCAACTAGAGTGCCCATATTCATAAACACCTCACTAAGCTAGTTGCTAAACTAGGCCAAAGTATCAACTAAAGTGCCCATATTCATCAACACCTCACGAGGCTAGTTGCTAAACTAGGCCAAAGTATCAACTAGAGTGCCCATATTCATAAACACCTCACTAAGCTAGTTGCTAAACTAGGCCAAAGTATCAACTAGAGTGCCCATATTCATAAACACCTCACTAAGCTAGTTTCTAAACTAGGCCAAAGTATCAACTAAAGTGCCCATATTCATCAACACCTCACGAGGCTAGTTGCTAAACTAGGCCAAAGTATCAACTAGAGTGCCCATATTCATAAACACCTCACTAAGCTAGTTGCTAAACTAGGCCAAAGTATCAACTAGAGTGCCCATATTCATAAACACCTCACTAAGCTAGTTGCTAAACTAGGCCAAAGTATCAACTAGAGTGCCCATATTCATAAACACCTCACTAAGCTAGTTGCTAAACTAGGCCAAAGTATCAACTAAAGTGCCCATATTCATCAACACCTCACTAAGCTAGTTGCTAAACTAGGCCAAAGTATCAACTAGAGTGCCAAGTTTTCAACTATTGAGTAGCCAACTAAATCAACAACCGGTACATGTATTTGAGAACTAGCCATTGCAGTGTGCCTTCTGTTGGAGTAGACATGGGTGGAACAGTTCAAAATTAAGGACTAGTAAGTGGGTACGAAAGGCTTTTTTTCTTAAAAATTACGAATTAAATTTTTACTTGGGTGTTAAAAAAAAAGATTTTGTATTGCCATTTGCCAACAACCCCCAAAATCTTGAAATCTATGGTTGGCTTTTAAAAAAAGTTTATTTTTTAATTTTTTACTGATTTTTAGAAAAAATATGTTTAATGAATAACAACATATGTACTAAAGCATTCAAAACTGAGAAATATCAGCCCAAAGAGGGAGAGAGAAAAAAAAGAAAGAAGATTTCTGATCGACCCACCCATGTTTTGGCCCCTAAAGGGCAATACAACATATTTTTTTAAAGGCCTTATTATTCCATGAAAGGATACAATAAACATTTTGCATAACTGATTCACATATAAATATATATATATATATATATATATACATAATTATATATCAATAAATTTAAGGGGGGTAGACCAAAAACCATGGGGAACATATTTGGAAAGTGGGCATGTACTCATCACATATGAAGGGGAAGACTTATAAGTAAAGGGCACATGCCCGGCCCCCCCACTCAGTGTTATTTAGGGTACGCATATGCTCGTACCCTCTTTTTGAAAGCCGCCCCCTATCTGAGGACTGCCAACATTTCCGAACCCCCCTTTCGCGGGCTTTTCGCAGGCTTTTCCTGCCTTGGAGACCCCCCTAAATCAGGAAAAATGCTCAATGTACCCCCCTAAATTCGGAATAATTTCTCAGGAGTCCAAAGAGATGAGAGAAAAAAAGAAAAACACCCCCTTTTTAAAGAAATCTCCGGGTGAAATTCAAATACACCCCTTTTTTTACAATTCTCGGGCCGGACTTTGTCGCACGAAAAGTACCCCTTCAGTTTACCGGACATTTTGGCAACACGCATGCGGTCATTCCGACCTCTGAGTGGGGGGGCCGGGGGCACATGTACTCTAAGGGAAAATGGCACCAGCTAGGACATGGGTCACTTTTCAATCAAAGAGGCACTATATAGTCAGAAGGGGATATTACACTGCCATGCAGTCATTTTTATGAAGGAAAAATGGGCACTTGGGAAATTGGGAAAGGACCGGAAAGAAATAAGGAGCACTTTACAGAAGTGTAAGGCAGCATCCTCATTACCAAGTCCCCCAGAAAGGACTTGAAGCTATCAGTCCCCTGGTTGCTTACTAGCTTATATACAAGCATACAGATCAGGCGCGCCGAAAGCAGTTTGGGATTAGGGGAGGGGGGGGGGGAACCTTCCAGAAAGCTCACCTTTCAGGGGCAGTGGCGTAATGAGATGGGGGGGGGGCAGAAGAAAAATCTGCATCACCACGACTCTTACATGTTACATGCAGGCCCTGCAGAACGTTTTTCAAAGTGGGTATTAACGATCAGGTAGCGCGTAGCAAGCGTAAATTTGTAGGGTTTCTAGGCATTAAATTATCGTCAGATAAGCATATTTAAATATCTTATTTGTGACATTGGCAGGTCAATAATTGGCGGGGGGTCCAGGGAGCAGAGCCCCCAGAAGCTCAGGGGTTTTAGGTATTTAATTACGGTCAGATAAGCATCCAGGGGCCCTCTTTAGTGAACTTGTTGGGGTACAGGGGGCAGAGCCCCCAGAAGCTAAGGGGTTTTAGACATTTAATTACGGCCAGATGAGCACATTTTGACACCATATTTGTGACATTGGCAGGTCACTCATTTTTTCTCTCTCTCTTTCATTTTTCTTCTCTTTAACATACTTTTTCAAAAAAATGAGGGGGGGGGGGTGGGGGGCTCGAGCCCCTGAGCCCCAATGTTCTGCAGGTCCTGACATGAAGGCTTCTAAAAAAGCATATTTTATTGCCCAACTGTACATTTTGGAATTTTCCACCAAACGCTAAAAAAGGTACAATCTACAAAATAATTGAGAAAAAATACCGGAAAATCATGTCATTTCAGCAAAATTTGTCAATCACTGCATGGTATCGAATTAGATACCCCCCCCCCCCCCATCAGTACGCCAGTGTTCAGGGGCTCATGTCTTCTCACCTCTATAATAAAAAACACACACGATTTCCGATCCTCTCACAATATTTCCACGATATGCGCGTATCGCTCCCGGCCCCCCCACTCAGTGTTATTTAGGGTACGCATATGCTCGTTCCCTCTTTTTGAAAGCACCCCCTATCTGAGGACTGCCAACATTTCCGAACCCCCCTTTCGCGGGCTTTTCGCGGGCTTTTCCTGCCTTGGAGACCCCCCTAAATCATGAAAAATGGTCAATGTACCCCCCTTAATTCGGAATAATTTCTTAGGAGTGCAAAGAGATGAGAGAGAAAAAGAAAAAAACACCCCCTTTTTAAAGAAATCTCCGGGTGAAAAGTCAAATACACCCCTTTTTTTACAATTCTCGGGCCGGACTTTGTCGCACGAAAAGTACCCCTTTACCGGACATTTTGGCAACACGCATGCGGTCATTTCGAACCCTGAGTGGGGGGGGGGGGGGGGGGGCCGGGTATCGCTATTATAAAAACCTCCATGCATTTATAAATATAGGGGCATGCATGCGGCATTTGTATAGAAAATCTAATATTTGTATGAGATTCAATTCAGGTCCTATTATTGTTATGTTCTTTTTGGTTAAAAAATACACACCATCTTTACTCCTTTACTTTACTACTTTTTTTAGGGGGGGGGGGAGAACGATTCCCCCACTTTTTTTGGTGGGGGGGGGGGGGGTGGTCGAGCCCCCCCCCCCTCCCACACACACACACACACTTCCGGCGCATTTGATATAGATGCTTTGTTAGCAGTCAGGCAAAACCAACGAACTTAAAACCATTTTGATGGGCAAAACTAAACAATCATAAACAAACAAACTTTTATAAAATCTAAACACGGATATATCCTGAAATTCATGTAGTACGCTTTAATGCTTTAATGCTTAAAGACAGCTTACTCAAATTTACTTCCGTAGTATACCCGATGGGTGATTGTATGAAAGTTTCGAACGCCCATTCACCTCTTCCTCCTTCTTCTACTCTCTACCCCTTCTCCCTCTCATCTTCCCCCCTTCCCGTACACTACAGGCAAAATAAAGAAGAAGATAACAAATAAGAAACGCCGTGCCAAAGACTGGCTTTATTAAACTACTTTGACTTTAAAATAATATCAGCAATAGCAACAATCCGATTTGCTTGTACAACTATATGCTCGCGTGCGTCGTTCTTCGACTAACCACTCTTCGCCAATGAAAGCTCTTTATGGCAAAACAAAAATCAGTAGCTAGCTAGCTACTGTACTTACTGTACTTGTACTTGAGTAGGATCATAATTGCACTGATCTCTACAGCGCACTCACTGTATTGTGATCCAATACTGGGCTGCCTGTTTTTACATTGTATCTACAGAGGATCGAGAGAAGACTTATAAGTTTTGTGGGGCACCTGTTGCTTATGAAGCTCTAATTTTCTCTTAATCGTAAGATTACTTGACAGTTCCTGTTTTAACTATACTGGTCAATACCATGGTTTAGGAAACCACTCGCACGTTTGCAAGGATACTTCTGACAGTTCGTTCTTTGTGTAAGTGAGTGAGTAGCCTAACTGTAAACACACAGTGTAAGTTAGTAACTTCCCCAAGCCAGGCCAGGCTAACTAAAAAGGCTCCAACTCTAAAGCCTTGTCAGTGTGTGTGTGACTGTGACTGTGATACTGATAGTGAGGAGATTATCATCCAATATTAAAAGGGAAGTCCGCCCTGATATCAAGTTGGTTTTAATAGATTAAGAAATGGACAAATTAGAAGAACGGGTCAGTGAAAGTTTGATAAAAATGGATTGATATTATTTATTAATAATAAACTAAGAAAGTTATGAATTTTTGAAGGTGCAATCGATCAAACAATGAAACACAAATTAAATGGGCAACTATGTAATGTATCTTACGAGCTCCCATCAAACTAAAATACTAAATAAATTTATATTTTTCCTTAAATTTGTTTTCTATTCACCTGAAAAATAATGATTTCAAATTCATAGTCGTACAGCCCTGTAATCTGGTTGAAACTAGTAATCTATTCCGTCATGAGGCATTGTCAAAACCTAAGGAAGTGAAAATTTATGAAATTGTATGATTAATGGGGTGACCATGCATGCAAAGTTTACAGAGATTTTTTAGAATATGAGAAATGTGATACATTTGATCCTTGATTTCTCCTAGTGCTAGACATCGTATATTAAAGGGATCCGGTAACTTTGTCTCAGATTCTGAAATAAAATTCTGGATTTAGCTCATGCTGCAATGATAATTATAAACCTGTAGGTCAGTCAGGAACCCCATGACTTTTACAAGCCGATCGCCTGTCTGATTATCAAGATATTTATGATTGGAATTACAAATTTTGAAAACCGTTTGCCTGACGGTTTTTATAACACTACAGTCTATTGGGGAAAACGAGTATGGTAAAACCGGTCACTCAAAGATTTTTACTTTTTTGAGGCACTTCTTGATCATTTTGAAGCGCAATTTTTTTAGGGCTTCAATATTACACCATATCACAGACACTGATAACACGTAAGGCCGTGTATCTCAGATTTAACATTGTTAAACGATCCCTTTAAGTTCAATTATTACCAAATAGACGGCAACATTTTATACTACAATACAGCTTTACAACAAGTTGATGCAACTACATGTATCACTGAGCGAGGGCCAAAGTCAAATATCATGCTTAGTTTTTGAGTTGCTTGCCACTACCAAACAAATTAATCACACAATCGCAAGATTTGTAGCAAACACCCCTAAATCGGACGGGGGTCTTAAAAAGCAGCCCTTTTTATGAAAAATGGTATTTTGTTAAAAATATTCTAAGGAAACCTTGAACCACCATGGGTTTGGTGTCATACAAAAGATAATTGAATTATCTATATTTTGATATCAACTTTGATTAAATTGAGATAAATTGACATCGCAATTTTAAGTAAAAAACTAAAAACATAATTTTTTTTGTGTGATTCTTTTTCACAAAATTGAATTTTTTATCAAAAATAATTATTTTCCATATATATTTATCAAAATTTGAGAATTGTCTCTTTTTGTAATTTTCCAGGAATACGTCCATGTACAAGGAAAACACCTTGTGCAAAGGAGAGGCTTACCGATATATATATTTTTTTCCTCATTTTTTATATAGCAATCAAAGATATTGCTTTAAATTTCCACAAAAACCTTGCATTTTTGCCTATATGTGCATTAACTGTATCATATTAGTGTATTTGGGAAGTGTTTGATGTGTTTAAATTGAGTTTCAAAGATATAACTTTTAAGTTAAAATCACCATGGGTCTGGTGTCAAATGATGGCTAATTAGAATACCTTCAAGTTGATATGAATTTCAGTAAATTATCTAGTGTGAAAATATAATTTTTTGGCAGGGAAAGTTGCCTTTTGTGGATATTCCCCCCCCCCTAATTTTGGCGATTATCTCTGTACATTTATATTAACTGTAGGATAGTGACTGGACATTTAGTAATACAGGTACAGAGAGTTAGAAAAAGTAGCAGTGCTGAGTGTACTTCATATTAGTACTTCTTTGTGATGTTTCATAATAGATGGGCATATGCATGTGCCTCCTCCCCCCCCCCCCACACACCAACTATTCTATGACACCTCCCTTAAGCTGATCCTTGGTAAAATCTTGTCATGATAAAGACAAATATTTCAATATAATAAAATAAAGATAACTACAAAAAAAAATCCTGCTTCTGGTCTAGCTGTTATATAGAGAGCCCAATTAAGACTAACAATGTAGGTCTCTTGAACCCTCAGAAAAATTGTCAGAATGCCTGTCTTGTGAATCAGAAGACCATGCAGAATGCCGGATATATCACGTTTTGTAAATTCTTCTCAATACATGTGGATTTCAAGTCTGAGCCAAATTGTGTTTTCTCTTCCACTTTTGAAGAAAAATCATATAGAAATAAATGTCATTTAGCATCCTGTTTACATGTACATGTATATCAGAATTGCTTCCAAAGATTGATCTCTATGGATTCCATCTTTAAACAATGTATTTTTTAGTTGCATAAATATCTATAGCTAATACATTTATTCTTTCAAATTAAAATAATTTGTTTGCTAAGTTGGTAGAAAACATTTCTTATCTTACAACCATCAGAATACATATATTGAAGAAGCAATGTGTATATATAGTTTTTGATAAGGAATAGTTTTATTAATGGTGAAAAGGGTCTTAATATCAAATGTGAAAAAGGGTTTACTGTGATAACTATCGTATACATGTAGATCTAGCATTCCATGAGTCGTGAATCTGTCTGGTTGCGAGGGATATCAATCCAAGGCGCACAACAGGGGTGCCAATATTGCCAAAATTAATATTCCAAACCAAATCCCATTACCTCTATTGCCCTTGTATAAAGTTTGAATAACAACTTCTTCACACCACAATGGCTGGATTTGCATTTATCTTGCAAACTCAGCATGTCATCTTAAAGACAAGAAGTACTGGTACTTGTTTGCCAACCCAGCTCATTTTTCTGAGGGGAAATAGCTATAAACACCCAAACTTCTGCACCATTGTGTACATTACTAAGAAAATGAATGCTTAGTGTATTGTTCCGAAGAGGTGGGTTTGGGGAATGAATTTCCCATTTTTATTCAGGACTGAATATTTCCCGCCCCCACAGGAGTCCCTCGGGCCTTATCGTAGTTCTGAAAAGGAGGTGTTCACAGACCAGCGTTTCACCCCGAGAGGGTTACTTGTTTAACCCATCCAGGATGTGCCCTCCTTATTTCTTGTAAAAACCTATGACATTCAAGCATAGTATACTTTAGCAAATCTGGGGTCTTAAAAGATTTTTTTCCACACTTACCCCAAAAATAATGCTGCATCCAGCCACCATTTTCTTCAAAATTAAGAACTTCTTTGCATTATAATCACGCTTGTGTGATTAAAATCTTTATGATGTGGAAAAGAACTCTTTCCCCAACCTACATGTATTTTTGTCTTGCCTGCGTAGCAAAAAGCAAGACATACTAAAT
Organism: Strongylocentrotus purpuratus; assembly: GCF_000002235.5. Lineage (NCBI taxonomy): Eukaryota > Metazoa > Echinodermata > Echinoidea > Camarodonta > Strongylocentrotidae > Strongylocentrotus > Strongylocentrotus purpuratus. The sequence goes on from NW_022145599.1 coordinate 37,737,097, forward strand.
CGTGAAGTTAATTGTCTATGCTCATTTATGCAAATTTATTCGAAATCACAAAAAAGGCTTCTTCTCCTTCATTTCTCGACCAATTTCGATTTGGTTTGCTTTATATCGTAGAGCTAACTTTGGTACACTAAACTTTTACATAGAATTTTGAAATAGTTGTCCATTAATGAATTATGGTAATTTATGCAAATTTATTCCAAAAATAACAAAAATTGCTTCTTTTCCCTCATTTCTTGACTGATTTTGATTTGGTTTGCTTTATCTGGTAGAGCTAAATTTGGAACACTAAACTTCTACACAGAATTGTGAGATTTTGCTCCATTGATTATTTATGGTACTTTATGCAAATGAAATTAAATTATGTCCCTTCCAGGGCATCAAATTTTTATTTTTTGACCAGTTCAAAAGTTTACTACATAAAATTTACGATATTTGTTGTTGCGAGATGCGGATGAGCACTACGTCATTGACGTTCTGGTTTATCATATTGAATTGCGTTACTGCCCATGCCCACAATTACTGAAAAATCACATAGTACAAAAGAAGTACTTATCAATTGCACTCAGCACTCATAACCCTAATCCTTTGAAATTTTGACACTTTTAAATGTTCAATCACCATCGTCCAGTATATTGGATACTGGCCAACAATAGGGGGAAAAAAATCCACAAAAAACACCAATTTGGCTCAGAATGTATGTTTTACACACAACATAACATGTTGATATCAACTTAAAGGTATTTTAATTATCCATCATTTGACACCAAACCCAGATTGATTTGAGGTTTCACTTAAACCTTATCTTTGAAACTTGATTTAAACACACCAAACTCGTCCCGAATACCCTAATACACGTATGCATACAGTTAAAACATAATGGCAAAAGTGCTGCTTTTCTGTGGAAATCAAATCAATCACTTTGGGTTGCTATACATTTTCACTGAAAGAAGATAATTTAATTCTCCTTCATAATATCAAACCCATGGTAGTTCAAGGGTCCTTAAAATATTATTTTCAAAATACTATTTTTTATAAAAAGGGCCTCTTTTTTGGATGCCCCCTCTGATTTAGGGATGTTTGCTACATGATTGTTTTTCAAATTATTGTTGATATGTTTATATTCTAGGGCTGTGTTCTTCAAGACCAAAGAAAGAAAAGCGTCAAACAGTGGCCGCCTTCAAGTGCTGTTCAAAACAGAGATCCTTGCAGGGTTAGTTTCTCTGTACTCAACCTGATACATGTGTATACACAATGAAGTGGTAGAGTTAAGGACCAACATGACGGAACGACAGGGTAATGAGGTTATCTTGGAAGGGACATTGAATCATGTCATGGAATCTAGAACTGCACTGGTAAGACTCAACTTTTTAGTTCTTCTATTCTTGTAAGACTCTACACTTTACAGAATGATCTGTAAAGCCTTGTCCTCATAATGTGGGAAACCTTAGCAGGTGTTTTGCCTCCGCCCATCAAAGGTGGTGCCGGAGGCAATATATCACAAAGTTTTCTGGGTTGTCCGTCTCTCCGGCTTGCTTTCTCGTCATCACAATATCTCATGTATCACTTGAAGTTTGAATATCAAACTTGGCATGTTGGTATGTATCACAATCTGATGAGAGTTTGGGGGCAAATAGGTAAATGTTAAAAAAAGTCAATGTCTGAAATGACAGGTTTTAGCCTTGTTATTCAATATTTTAAGAACCTTTTAAATTATGAATTTTAAACTCAAAGTGATACTATGTTTCACCTTAGGAAGAGGATCTGATTAGTTTTTGTTTGGAAGTAAGTTAATGATAGTGTCTAAAACTTAGATATTGGGAATTCTCATGCAAAAAAATCAGCACTGCCTGTACAAAGTCAACTGGAAAGTCAATTTTGTAAAGGAATTTCTGGAAATTGTAAATAATTTTGGTAAAAACTTGGTATATTACTACAAATGAGGTACCAAATTAAAGTCTGAGCCTAGGTTTGCACATTAATCAATGTGCAGCCATATAGACCCTCTTCAGACAAAATACATGTTCATATTTCATAGTTTTTTGCTGTTTTCAAACATAGTGTTCTTGTTTTGTTTGTAAAAATTGTTTTGAGGTAATGAAATATATTTCTTTTTATGTATATACTTTGGGCACACTCGACCCAGGTACCTGGCAGAAATTTCTTGAAATGCTAGAGCGCCGTAATGGCAACCATACTACAGCTGGAGTAATAATTTTCCAAGCTCTTTGGAATAGCAAAGAGACATTATGTATAAGAACCAAACATTATTATTATTACTATTATGATACATTGAAATGAGTAAAATGTTAGTTCTAACATCATAATAGGTTTCTACATGAAACCCTCAGATCCTGCCTTCACATATTTGTTTAGTATGGCATCAATTATATTATACTATTAAACCATTATGTGAATTTTGTGTATTGAATATATTTCTGATATCTTTCTTGTTTTTTTTTAGAGATGGGTAGTATTGGAGAAGAACCTGGAATTAGGTGAGCTGAATGCTTTTATTTTATTAATTTTTTTCTGTTTGATTTTCTTTTTCTATTGCAGTTTTTGTCTCGCCTGCGTAGCAAAAAGTGAGACATAGGCGCCGCCTTTCCGGTGACGGCGGCGGCGGCGGCGGCGGCGTCAACATTAAAAACTTAACCTAAGGTTAAGTTTTTGAATTTTTGATATAATTTTAAAAGTATAAGTTCTTGGTCAATGAAACTTTGACTATAGGTTAATCAAGTATCCCCAATCATGTGAGTCGAATTTCAGATCGCAAAGTCAAGGTCAAAGGTCATTTCAGGTCAACAGACTTGGACTATGTTGTAGCATCATCATCGAAAACTTAACCCAAGGTTAAGTTTTTGAATTTTTGATATAATTTTGAAAGTATAAGTTCTTAGTCAATGGAACTTTGACTATAGGGTAATCAAGTCTCCCCAATCATGTGAGTAGAATTTCTAGTCACTAAGTTAAGGTCAAAGGTCATTTAAGGTCAACAAACTTAAACTTTGTTGTGGCATCAACATCAAGATTTTCAAAATGCTTCTTCGTTATTTTTCAACCGATTTTGATTCCGATTGTTTCATATGATAGGGCTAGGAGAGGGATTTAAAACTTCCAAATCGTGAAATTCATTATCTATGCTAATTTATGCAAATTTATTCGAAATCACAAAAAAGGCTTCTTCTCCTTAATTTCTCGATCAATTTTGATTTGGTTTGCTTTATATTGTAGAGCTAACTTTGGTACACTAAACTTCTACACAGAATTTTGAAATAGTTTTCCATTAATGAATTATGGTAATTTATGCAAATTTATTCCAAAAATAACAAAAATTGCTTCTTTTCCCTCATTTCTTGACTGATTTTGATTTGGTTTGCTTTATCTGGTAGAGCTAAATTTGGAACACTAAACTTCTACACAGAATTGTGAGATTTTGCTCCATTGATTATTTATGGTACTTTATGCAAATGAAATGAAATCATGTCCCTTCCAGGGCATCAAATTTTTATTTTTTTGACCAGTTCAAAAGTGTACCACATAAAATTTACGATATTTATTGTTGCGAGATGGGGATGAGCGCTACATCATTGACGTTCTGGTTTATCATATTGAATTGGTTATGCAGGCGAGACCGCCGAGAGTGTTTCCCTTGTTTTAATATAATGAACAAATCATGGCAAACGTTATACAAGACAGAAGAGTATATGTAGAATATAGTAAGGTTGGCTGTAACTAATCAAAAACATTTAACACGAGGGTTGACAAAGTAAGTAAAACTTGATAGCATGACCACCCTCAATGGATACATAATAATACAAATATGGAGGAAACAATATTGGTAAAAGGGGGAATAAAGTGAGCTGGTTTGTAAAGAATGTAAACGTGGCCCTATGAGTTGGAGCCTTTGAATGTTTGTATACAAAACAATGTTTACTTAGCATCCCAAGTAGGCCACTCTTTATTCATACCAGGTCATGAAAGGTTATAATCAAGGTTTCAATTAATGGAAGCAAAAAACGTAGGAGTACTGAACAGTATTCAAGTTTTGTAATGACAGGCGTACTTTGAACTTGTATTATCAACAAACCTTGCTTGACATTCATGGTGTAACTTTATCTACAGGTACAAATGTACTAAGGGCTAAAAGTGAAGCTTTGTTTATGAAGCAAATTTCAAAGGGTCCACAACAAACAATAAAAGCTTTAATTGTGGCTAGGCCTGAATTATCATTAATAAAATTTACTTGAACATTTTTTGAAGGGGATACTGACTATCCAAATGGAATTTTCCTCATACCAGTACTGAGATATTGAGTGAATGTAGCGTCAGGATTTAATACAAATGCTAATGCTAATATGTAATATAAAAGACAGTTACTGCTTAAAATCTAGTTTTTTTTAAATGGTTTACCTGGCATACATAATTCTATGGAATGAAATCGAAATAATTTAGAATGATGTTGTGCCACACATGAGACCAAAATGCAGGTGAGACTATCATTACAATGTAAAGGACATTAACTGTCTACAAAAATCCTAAATGTCTTACCTGAGATGCATATGATAAGCAAATACAATGAAGCAATCAGAGCAGCATATACAAGTATATATACATCTTGATCATTTTTAAATGCATTATCATGACAAAGCTAAAGTTGGAAGACGGGTTTGTCGCATTCAATGTCAGGGATGCCAGTTTTCAGGCGATAGTCAAAATTTAGGCCCTGGCAAGTTATTTTCAGACCATATTTTAGGCTTTTTTGTGTAATTAGCTCATTCTAGGTGATTTTCAGGCCCTCTGATCAATCTTAACTCTTAAGTTGCCACCCATACAATGCTCTCAGTGCCGCAGTGCTAATCCCTATTGTGCCAGCCACATATCTCCTGTGTGCCAAGTTAATTTTAAGGTTGGTTCAAGTGCGTGTTATTTAAATCTTTACAAAAAACAAATCGCTAAATTACTCGAGAAAATCCAATCTGACTGTTGTATACAAAGACGCGTAATCCAAAGCCCATAATCTGATGCATGTGATGGTACTTTCAATAGCGCTGCAAAAGCACTCAGCACGGTGCAATGGGCATGAACAATGACTGTTATTACATAGGCTTGCTAGCGTGCACAAAGCAGAGTAGCAGTGGCTCGCTAGCATGAACGTAGCAATCAATCGATACCGCGCTCGCGTGCACAGAGCACTTTAACAATAGCGCGCTAGCAGTCTCATGGCAGGATATGAGTTAACTGGCATCTCTGCAATGTGCTTGGAAACAGTCCTACACAGTCTTACATGCAGATCAGCTCAAGTATAAATCTAATAGGATCTGATCAAAGCCAGGTTAAACACAATAAAAAACTACTGTAAAACAATACTTTTCTTTCACTAACAATACTTCAGGCAGGGCTCGACGCTAACGGGCCCCTGGGACACATAGGTGCCCAAATTCTCTGTCCGAACCCCCCATTTCCCCACTCTTAAACATAGGGCTTTTGTCTATAGACACACAAACAAAAAATCTAGGCCCCCCTACAGAAAAGTAATTGTGAAGCCCTGTCTTAATATCTCGCTAAAGTAATCATATTTTGGGAGTTACATGTGCACTCAAAAGACCTGTTTTCACATAACAATTAGTGCGATTTTGATCGTGATGCAAAGATTGATTTTGTTTTGGCAACCATTCCTACAGGGAGAATTCTCGCTTGACAGCGAGATCGTCCGAACTGTGCACGCGTGAATCTCGACGATGTATTCGTGCTTGGAATCCTGATGGGATTAAATAAATTGATTTTTGGATTCTCATTACCATTCACACACACAGTGCCCTGTAAGCTATTGCGATTATTCTGGTTTTGAACCCAGAACCTACAAGTTAAAGCACTACTGCACTGACTTGGTTTTGAACCCAGAACCTACAAGTTAATGCACTACTGCACTGACTTGGTTTTGAACCCAGAATCTACAAGTTAAAGCACTACTGCACTGACCTGGTTTTGAACCCAGAACCTACAAGTTAATGCACTACTGCACTGACTTGGTTTTGAACCCAGAACCTACAAGTTAAAGCACTACTGCACTGACCTGGTTTTGAACCCAGAACCTACAAGTTAATGCACTACTGCACTGACTTGGTTTTGAACCCAGAACCTACAAGTTAAAGCACTACTGCACTGACCTGGCTTTGAACCCAGAACCTACAAGTTAATGCACTACTGCACTGACCTGGTTTTGAACTCAGAACCTACAAGTTAAAGCACTACTGCACTGACTTGGTTTTGAACCCAGAACCTACAAGTTAATGCACTACTGCACTGACCTGGTTTTGAACTCAGAACCTACAAGTTAAAGCACTACTGCACTGACTTGGTTTTGAACCCAGAACCTACAAGTTAATGCACTACTGCACTGACCTGGTTTTGAACCCAGAACCTACAAGTTAAAGCACTACTGCAGTGATTTGGTTTTGAACCCAGAACCTATAAGTTAATGCACTACTGCACTGACTTGGTTTTGAACCCAGAACCTACAAGTTAATGCACTACTGCACTGACTTGGTTTTGAACTCAGAACCTACAAGTTAATGCACTACTGCACTGACCTGGTTTTGAACCCAGAACCTACAAGTTAAAGCACTACTGCACTGACTTGTTTTGAACCCAGAACCTACAAGTTAATGCACTACTGCACTGACTTGTTTTGAACCCAGAACCTACAAGTTAATGCACTACTGCACTGACCTGGTTTTGAACCCAGAACCTACAAGTTAAAGCACTACTGCACTGACCTGGTTTTGAACCCAGAACCTACAAGTTAAAGCACTACTGCACTGACTTGTTTTGAACCCAGAACCTACAAGTTAATGCACTACTGCACTGACTTGTTTTGAACCCAGAACCTACAAGTTAATGCACTACTGCACTGACTTGTTTTGAACCCAGAACCTACAAGTTAATGCACTACTGCACTGACCTGGTTTTGAACCCAGAACCTACAAGTTAAAGCACTACTGCACTGACCTGGTTTTGAACCCAGAACCTACAAGTTAAAGCACTACTGCACTGACTTGTTTTGAACCCAGAACCTACAAGTTAATGCACTACTGCACTGACCTGGCTTTGAACCCAGAACCTACAAGTCAATGCACTACTGCACTGACCTGGCTTTGAACCCAGAACCTACAAGTTAATGCACTGACTTGGTTTTGAACCCAGAACCTACAAGTTGCATTGTTGCAAGAACATTGCACTATCCATGTTTGAGTTTGCATTCAAAATGTTACCCATTAATTTTGAGAAGCTGTTTGAAATAATGTTTTCCCTATTCTTTTGTCATCTGACTAGGTCATGTGTATCTCAGCATTTATCGCAAGGCACCTGCTACCAAGTCTGATTTTAAGAAACGCTATGAACTCACCGACAGCAATTTCATTGGTACAGAGAGAGGGACTATTAAAATGCATCATGAAAAACGCAGTATGCTCTACTGGGCTATCGTCTTGAAACACGAATCCATTCTTTTCAACGATAAAGAAGCAATGGTCAAGTCAACATCACAATTTGAAAAATGGAATGAAGTAGTCAAGAAACTATGGAACCATCGTAAGTCCAATTGCCTTAATTCTGTTTATTTCTACAGGTTAAACACATTGTTAAAAAAAGATTGTGCCCCCTCTCTCCCCATTCCTTAACTTGTATTGACAGTGCTTGATGACATAAATCATCCAGTTTGTCGTGTATTTTATACAATCGTCCACTAGTTCAGTAATTTATCATTTAGCACATGAGGGGGGGGGGGGGGTAGGGGGCTGACTCCTAAGTGGCTAAAATATTTGAAAACCTGGAGAATTCACTATTGCTATGAATACTGACTATGGTATGAGCCTGGTACAGAATGCAAGGATAATATTAAAAATCAGATGGATACAATGAATTTTTCACCTCCCCTTTTCTTATATTAGAGGCCTAAATCTTTTTTCTTAAAAGAGAAAGTATAGGCCTGCGTGTACTTTGCCACCTCACAACCTATATCAATGAAATGTTATGAAAATATTGTGTTAGTCGTATCAAATCTTACTCATTGCTGAATTCTTTAATTAATATCTAGAATTTCATTATTGTGATGATAGTATTTTGTTAATTCATGAATTCATTAATTTATCCAGCATAATTATGATTGGGCCGATGAATGTTCCATAATCCATTTGAAGATATGCAGAAATAAAGCAAGAGGGATTTCCTTTTGTACACTACAACCCTTCTACCATGAGGAGGAGTCCCATGTTGAACATGTTTTGAAGATGCCAATGTTGATATAGCAATTCTGCTAGGTCAATTTGCTTATTTATGGGTTTTCCAATAAATTGACTATATTACTCTGCTCCAGGATGAAGTCAAGGCCCAGGTAATCAGGAGAGTCATGTACTGTGCATTGAAATTCAAAATATGGTCACCTTTGTATTATTCCACAAAGATGTATGTTTTAAAAATTCATTTTTAAATTATTTATTTTGTTTTCTTCTTTCAAAATGTCGGGAATAAACGTCTGTTGCCTTATTGACTCTACAGAAAGTTGGGAGGTATCTCCATTAAAAGGCTCGACTATAGAGAACTATTCCAAGCTCGTCTTACATCTCAATACATCCAGTCTGTGCCTAGCCCTGCTCAGTCCTCCCAGACACTTATTACGTTGGCCTCTTACCAGCATCAATGACTTTGACTGCCATGAATGTGTCTTCAGTTTCAATGTCATTGGTAATGACGCACCAGGTAATCAAAACTATTCTATCTACTCTAATTTCAATTCTTTATCTTAATGACGATGAGATATTGCATCACAAGGAGGGAGTCCGATCAGACACACCGGGGTTCCTTTAACAAGAAAGAAGAGCGAGAAAATATCCAATATTAGCCTTAAATGACTACCATGAAGAACACATTTTGATATCAGGTGGGAGATGACTCCATAACATGGGCCCGTACTCGTTTAGTAAGAAAGAAAGAAAGATGTCTTAGCTAAGGGTATATAAAAACTACTTGCATTTCTTGTAGCAAATGAATGGATATAGAAGAGTTCAGTATAAAAAGGTCATCATAGACAGGTGGCAAGTTATTATGTTTGTACTGGAACATGAATTGACCAAGCTGTGTAACATTTACCTGTAGAATACCTGTAGGTGTTGTGGGCTAGTAGATAAGTCATCGGACTGTGGATCACAGGGTTGGCGGTTCAAGTCTCGCCACGGCACTAATGTCCTTTGGCAAGATATTAATATATATTTGCCACTCTCCACCCAGGTGATAAATGGGTACAGGTAGGAAGCAATTATTTGAATGCTGTGAGTGCCAAAATTGGCTGCCTAGCAGTGCTGGGGTGATAGTTGAAGCGCCTTGAGCACCATGCATGGTGGATAAGTGCGCTATATAAATATCCAATATTATTATTATTATTATGAATTAAGTGTCCAAAATCATATGTGAATGATGTGAGTGAAAGTCTCCCCCACCCATTGTGAAATTGTGAAAATAATTTGGCCATCTTTTCACTTAACGGTCATAAGTACAAGTTCACTGATACCTCATTGCAATGTATGTTAAATGTAATACGCTTGTTGGTTGGGTTGTCTGCGAACTTGGAGTTATGATAGTTTTGTGAAACACTGCCCTGACACTGTATATCCCATAGTGTGCGTTTCATGTATCCACCTGAATATGGAACACAAACTTTCAGAGACCTATCTTTGTTTGTTTATTTGTTAGGTTACTATGAAGTGAAGGTGACTCGATCTAAGCATGCTTCTAAGATCAAGATGGTTTGCAATGAATTAAGACAAGTTTACAATGGTAAGTCACACATTTAACTCATCATTATGGGCCAGATCACCCTTTTTAGTTTGCTCTGAATGTTCTGAGTACAACTTTTTTCGAAAATGACATTGAAATTTGATGGACTAAGATCTACCTACCACTCCTGTATACACAATGGCATGCTATCAAAAGCACGCAAATCATGCATCCTTGATACGATGTGGGACAAAATATGCACCCCAATTCGCACAGCCTTGAAATGCGCGTAGCGCTGATGAATTTAAAAATAACTCAAAGTCTGTTTTATTCAAACTTCGGCCATAATGCCCAAAAAACTGGAACGAAAATAAAGTCAATGAACTATTTCAGGAAACATCCTCATTCGTATGCTTTTAAAAATATCATGATTGATATACAAAAATTGAGATGAAGAGTTTATAATCAGTTTTCTAAAACCTTACACCAAAACATCAATTTTCATGATTTTGGCCGAAATTATGGTCCATTAAAATTTGAATATACGTCAAGTTATCTTCAATGATTATTTGAAAACTATGTATCAAATTGGCATTGGCAATATGAATATTCATTTGAGGGTAGTTATACTTTCCTTCCCTATTTTTACTTGTATTTGATTGGTTGGATGGTAAAGAATGAGATAATTATATTAGCATAATGTTTTGATTGGCTTTGTTTTTTAATTATTTTTGAGTGACGTTGTAGCTAGCAAGTATGGCACAGCCCACCAAGCGCACACAAGCACTGTACGTGTTCCATGTCCTCTGGATTCACACCAGGGGGTTCTCCCTCAATGCTCACATTGCTTTACCTAATAGACATTGTACTTCCAAAAATATACATGTGTACCCTTTTTGGGATGTATTCCTGCCAGCACCTTGACCTAAAACGTGATGATGTGCTTTGATCTATGATGATCCATGTTGCGATCCTCTAACATGTGAAGCCTGCTTTAGATAGAAGGACAATGACGAATATAATATATATTGAAGTACAGTCACAGACATATAGCATCTATATTTCAATGTGAAATTGTCCCTGTTATTACATAATATAATGTTTTATTGCAGGTGAGAATAGGGAGCCTTCCATTCCAACTACTCATGGATTCTGCACCGTCCCAGCTGAAAAACACATGACGGAGAGTAAACCAGCAGCTAGGGATCCCTTGGCATTACATCATCATAACAGCAATGCAAGCATATGTAGTACACATTCATTGAACCCAGAGAGAAACCTAGATAGGAACCCAGAGAGGAACCCAGAGAGGAACCCAGAGAGGAACCCAGAGAGGAACCTAGAGAGGGATACTGCTAGTGTTGGAAGCTTTGATTCAGCAATGTCTACACCCTCCCCTACTCCTCTGAAAGAAGTGATCTCAATAAATCCTTTTGTGTTCCCGCCAGATGGAGTAGTAGGTGATACTGTATCCCAGAGTCTAAGTCCTATGAATAAACCTGTTAGCAAGCCCAGGACACCTATCCCCAGTTCTCCATACCATGTTGCTTGTGTAGATCCTCACACACACAGTATGCATGTGAGTTCAATCAGTACTCATCCTCATCATCATCTCAGACCAACTACACCAGATCTATTATCCTCTACTTCCGCTCAAGAGAGAAATACTTTGGGGTGTAGGTTACCAAAACGAACCTCTGATGAGGGTTTCTGTGAGGAAAGAGATTCTAAGCAGAAGGGAGAGGCACGCAATGAAGCCACATATATGAACACACATGATAACACTAATATTGTCAACTTTGAGACAGAGCCCAAGGAACATAATAATTATGAGAACTTTGTTGAACACAGCCACTATGTGAACCCCATCATCAAGAAGAAGCATGAAGGGGACAATATTGGACCTAAAGTTGCTCCCAAGCCACAGCCTCCAAACCTTCCCCCAAGAAAGAGAGAGGTGAATAACCATTTTATTTTTACAATTATTATTATACATACGAGCCTCTTTTCCAAAAGAATAAAACCATTTCTATAATGCCCTTTGTTTGGTCGATTTCATTATCATTAGCATATTGCTTTTCCTCTGTATTTTATTTTATGTCACTCAATAATCGATATTGAACAAAGGACCCAACAAACTAGATGGAACTTCGACTGCGCGCAGTCGAAAATGATGCCTCCGTCATAGAGCAATTTTAGAAACCAAAACAGAAGAAATTTTTAAAATTCCAGTTCAATTGTAATCCATTAACAGGTTCTCAGCATATCGTGATTACAAGCAATTTCTCATATACATATATGACCCTTTGATCTTTGACCTCATGACCCTAAAATCTACTCAGTTCATTGGCTCTGCAAGATGTCCCAAGTTAAATAGTAATCCATCTGTCAGTTCTAATGAGAATGCTTTCACAAGCTATTTTTGCATACATAATGAGCCAATGACCTTTGACCTTTGACCTTATGAACCAAGAATCTACTCAGTTTATTGGCTCTGTAAGATACATAAATGAAGTTTGGCAGGAATCCATCAATCTGTTCTAATGATTGTAAGATCACAAGCTATTTTTTGCATACATAATGTGCCCTGTGACCTTTGACCTTTGACCTCGTGACCCCAAAATCTAATCAGTTCATCGGCTCTGCAAGTAACATACATGACCTAAGTTTGGCAGGAATCCATCAATCGGTTCTTGAGATAACGCGATCACGAGCTGTTTTTGCATACATAATGAGTCCTGTGACCTTTGGCCTTTGACCTCGTGACCCCAAAATCTAATCAGTTCATTGGCTCTGCAAGATACATACATGACCAAAGTTTGGCAGGAATTCATCAATCGGTTCTTCAGATAACGCGATCACGAGCTGTTTTTGCATACATAATGAGTCCTGTGACCTTTGGCCTTTGACCTCGTGACCCCAAAATCTAATCAGTTCATTGGCTCTGCAAGATACATACATGACCAAAGTTTGGCAGGAATTCATCAATCGGTTCTTCAGATAACGCGATCACGAGAACGGGACGTACGTATGTACAGATGTACGGACGGACAACCCGAAAACATAATGACTCCGGCTACTTCGTAACGGAGGCATAAAAAGGGAACCTACAAAGGGAAATCTCAAAGCCAAAATATTCAATTTTTAGGCATTGGTATATACATGTATATACCCCTTCATTGTGATTACATTATGAGGATGATTTCAATATTTGTTTCTTTATTTACATGTTATGAAATACTCCTAAAGCATCATACTTTGCAGTTGTGTGTGATGGTCTGAATATTTTTTGCAAGCAAGCAAACCAAGTGAGCAAAAATGGTAAGATTTGTGAGGTCACAGTGCGAAAACACATTTTTATGCCTCCGTTACGAAGTAGCCGGCATTATGTTTTCTGGTTGTCCGTCCGTCCGTCCGTCCGTACGTCCCGTTCTCGTGATCGTGTTATCTGAAGAACCGATTGATGGATTCCTGCCAAACTTTGGTCATGTATATATCTTGCAGAGCCGATGAACTGATTAGAATTTGGGTCACGAGGTCAAAGGTCAAAGGTCACAGGGCTCATTATGTATGCAAAAACAGCTCGTGATCGCGTTATCCAAAGAACCGATTGATGGATTCCTGCCAAACTTTGGTCATGTATGTATCTTGCAGAGCCAATGAACTGATTAGATTTTGGGGTCACGAGGTCAAAGGTCAAAGGTCACAGGGCTCATTATGTATGCAAAAACAGCTCGTGATCGCGTTATCCGAAGAACCGATTGATGGATTCCTGCCAAACTTTGGTCATGTATGTATCTTGCAGAGCCAATGAACTGAATAGATTTTGGGATCACGAAGTCAAAGGTCAAAGGTCACAGGGCTCATTATGTATGCAAAAACTGCTCGTGATTGCGTTATCTCAAGAACCGATTGAAGGATTCCTGCCAAACTTAGGTCATGTATGTTACTTGCGAAGCCGATGAACTGATTAGATTTTGGGGTCATGAGGTCAAGGTCAAAGGTCATGTGGCTCATTATGTATGCAAAAACAGCTCGTGATCGCGTTATCCGAAGAACCGATTGATGGATTCTTGCCAAACTTTGGTCATGTATGTATCTTGCAGAGCCGATGAACTGAATAGATTTTGGGGTCACGAGGTCAAAGGTCACAGGGCTCATTATGTATGCAAAAACAGCTCGTGATCGCGTTATCCGAAGAACCGATTGAAGGATTCCTGCCAAACTTAGGTCATGTATGTTACTTGCGAAGCCGATGAACTGATTAGATTTTGGGGTCACGAGGTCAAGGTCAAAGGTCATGTGGCTCATTATGTATGCAAAAATAGCTTGTGATCGCATTATCATTAGAACAGATTGATGGATTCCTGCCAAACTTAGATCATGTATGCATCTTGCAGAGCCTATGAACTGAGCAGATTCTTTGGTCATGAGGTCAAAGGTCAAAGGTCATGGGCTCATTATGTATGCAAAAATAGCTTGTGAACACATTCTCATTAGAACTGACAGATGGATTACTATTTAACTTGGGACATCTTGCAGAGCCAATGAACTGAGTAGATGTTAGGGTCATGAGGTCAAAGATCAAAGGGTCATATATGTATATGAGAAATTGCTTGTAATCACAATATTCTGAGAACCTGTTAATGGATTACAATTGAACTTGAATTTGAAAAATTTTCTTCTGTTTTGGTTTGTATATTGCTCTATGACGGAGGCATCATTTCGACTGCGCGCAGTCGAAGTTCCATCTAGTATAAAGATGAAAAAGACAATCCTGATACAGTTATAAGCACAATCCAATTATGAAAGACTGAAAGACCTTAATAAGAAACAATCAAAAGCTGGTCAATGGGCCTTAAAGGGAAGAACAAATTCACCCAATCTCTAGGGATCGGGGGTCAATCTCAACCCACGTTTTGAAGGACATTATGTCATTTTTTTGTGTTTTGCAATTGATCCATTTTTACAAAGTTTTAAAGCATGGGGTAGGTGGGGTGAAATTGACCTGACTTTCGGGTCTAGTTAGGGACCTCTGGGACTGGTCATGCCAGCTTACAACCTTTTTGTTAGTGACTAGATAATCTTATTATCTTTAAGGGTTCAAATTGTATGGTTGAATTGGGGTGACTATTTCAGGACAGACTCTTTGCTTACAAAACATGGAATAGAAATGTATGAGTGAAATCAAGGAGTATTAAGAGATGGAGTCATATCTTGCTCATTCCCTTTGTACGTTCTTCAATGCCACCAGGAGAAAATATGTCAGGCATGTGCTTAACTGGATCTTTATGCAGATACATAGACAACAGATTCCTGCCTAGCTGCAAACTAACGGGCCACTTTCAAAGGGAAAAATGCCTTTGTAATGATAATTATTTTTCGCTACCCCTCGTCTGATAATACGAACAGTATGCAGTGCTTAACTTTACAGGAGACAAGCGAAAGGAAATTGAGCAAAATTTCCTGAAATATTAATCAAAATTACTCGACTGGGCATGCGAGGGCACTAATCTGACATCATAAAGGACTGTACTTGATGTAATCTACTCTTTATTTTCGTGTAATCAGAAAAGTGTCAAATGGCAGATTTTTAGGAATGTAAAATTGTGCTTTTTTCACAAATTAAAACTGCTATTATACAATGTAAGCGAATTTCTTGACACGATTAGGCTTTTGTATTCATATTTTATCATCTGTTTGATTTTTGTTAGTTCAAATAAAAAGTAAAATATTAATGATATTTTTTTTGGTGAAAAAATCACTACTCAAGCTTTGTAATGATGTTGTTTGCTTCAAAGGTACCAGCACATCTGTAGATTCTATTGTGCAACCTTAGAAAACGGCAGCTGCTTGAAATAATGTGTTGCCAGTTGGGACTCCAGCTCTTAAAACTCCTTGGTGAAACAAAACAATTTTTGTACTCTCACATTAATTGATTTTTTGCGATGTTTTACAGCTACATCAACTGATAGAGCTAGCTAAGATGGGTAAGCCCCTGGTAAGGGATTTCATTCAACCAAACAGTGCCTGGACAAAATTCTGTCTTCACTTTGACGTCAAGAAAATGTCATATCCTCTCAAAGATTGGAGAGCTCTTGCTGAAAGAGTTGGTAAGTAACTAAGTATTCCATTTTGAACATTTAACATACTACTACTACTACTACTATAAGTACAGCCACTACTACCACTACTACTTCTATTACTACTACTACTACTAGTACTATTACTACTACGACTACTACTAGTACTATTACTACTACTACTACTACTACTACTACTACTACTAGTACTATAAGTACAGCCACTACTACCACTACTACTTCTATTACTACTACTACTACTAGTACTATTACTACTACTACTACTACTACTACTATTACTACTACTACTACTACAACTACTACTACTATAAATACAGCCACTACTACCACTACTACTTCTATTACTACTACTACTACTACTACTACTACTATAAGTACAGCCACTACTACCACTACTACTTGTATTACTACTACTACTACTACTACTACTACTATAAGTACAGCCACTACTACCACTACTACTTCTATTACTACTACTACTAGTACTACTACTACTACTACTACTACTACTATAAATACAGCCACTACTACCACTACTACTTCTATTACTACTACTACTACTACTACTACTACTACCACTACCTTCTCTAATACTACTCGCACAGCTACAACAACTACTACTAACTACTACTACCACCATTACTACTCCTACAACTACTACCACAACCACTACCTCCTGTACTTCTACTACCACAACCACAACCTCCTCTACTTCTACTACCACAACTACTACCACAACCACTACCTCCTCTACTTCTACTACCACAACTACTACCACAACCTCTACCTCCACTACTACTACTACCACAACCACTACCTCCACTACTTCTACTACCACAACTACTACCACAACCACTACCTCCACTACTACTACTACCACAACTACTACCTCCACTACTTCTACTACCACAGCTACTACCACAACCACTACCTCCACTACTACTACTACCACAACCACTACCTCCACTACTTCTACTACCACAACCACTACCTCCACTACTTCTACTACCACAACCACTACCTCCACTACTTCTGCTACCACAACTTCTACTACCACAACTACTACCACAACCACTACCTCCACTACTACTACTACCACAACCACTACCTCCACTACTTCTACTACTTCTACTACCACAACCATTACCTCCACTACTACTACTACCACAACCACTACCTCCACTACTTCTACTACCACAACCACTACCTCCACTACTTCTACTACCACAACCACTACCTCCACTACTTCTACTACCACAACTATTACTACTACTACTACTACTAACTACTACTACTACTACTGTATTTGCCGGCATAAAGGCCGCAGTATTTTCGGATGAAAAAATATCCAAAAGTCTGGCTGCAGCCTTTGCGCAACAACTAAAAATTCAGCGGTCGAAACAGCACGTCCACTGGTACATATGGGACTACAATGACTATATAATGTTACAGGACATTTCTAGAATAACTCCGCACATCTTACCGCCAATTTTATGTTGCATTGTTGACATGAAGACGAAAATAAACTGCAACTTATTTTATAAACAAAATCTACAGGTAGAGCTCGATCTTAGTCTGTACCTGCCATTGCATCGCCAAAAAGTAAAAGAAGGGACCGAATATGGAGCTGCCGTGCATGCATCGCAACTGCGAATCCGGCCGAAGTCGCAACTTCGTATTACACTACACATCGTAGTAGGGGTATTTGTAGGATACCAAATCTGCCTGCGATACAGTACTAGCCTAGAAACGATGAAGATCTGCTAAATTACGATCATTTTTGAGGTAAACTTCCTGTAAATTTATAAGAATATTGATGAATTTGGTATCGGTTTGTAGAAAAAAATAGTGTTCTTCAAGAAAATTAAGATTATTTTGTTTGGTCTGTTGTTGGTGTTTTTTCCTTCTTTTTTACCTCTACGAAATGTCAAAGTTGGGGGTGCGGCCTTATCGCCGGCAAATACGGTAGTACTACTACTACTACTACTACTACTACTACCACCACTACAACCACCACTTTTACTAATTC
The DNA here is from genome assembly GCF_000002235.5 of Strongylocentrotus purpuratus. Lineage (NCBI taxonomy): Eukaryota > Metazoa > Echinodermata > Echinoidea > Camarodonta > Strongylocentrotidae > Strongylocentrotus > Strongylocentrotus purpuratus. Next base: position 37,755,001 of record NW_022145599.1, read on the forward strand.
TACAACTCAACTACAACAGCCACTACTACAGCTACCACTACTACTACAATTTTCCTTAAATTCTGTCATCTTGATCTTTATTCCTCTTACATCTCTTCACAGTATTACTCCAGTCAGGACTTCAATCCTTCTATCTTGACATTACTTTAAAGGAAACCTCACCTCAAGACATATTTTTAGTTATTCTGAGAGGTTTATTGTATTCTTGCCCAGTAGTCTGTCAGACTTGACACTCCTGAAGCTCCACATAATAATCCTGGCTTTAGCATGGCTGGCATCATGGTGCTCTAGAATTCCAAGGAATTAATTCCAGCCAGGTACCCTCACCTGGGTTGAGTGTGGCAAATATAGATTAATGTCTGGCCAAAGGACAGTCGTGCAATGGAGGGACTTGAATCGCGGACCATGCGATCTACACTCAATTTACAAGATTTCCCACCAAAGTATATAAAAGAGGTATAAAGCAAGATATTCTCAGCTCAATGTACAGTTTCTCAGCACAATGTGGGCATCACAATTTTCTTCATTACTAGAAATACTATGCCAAATCGTTTATCAAGTTTAATGTATCCAAATTTATGGATTCTTCCTTCCCATGCATGTGTGGTGATGAAGTATGCCATTGACCTACTATTATCTTCTGTACTATAATTGTCAGAACATAAATTGCATTTTAAAATAAAGTTCTCGCTTGTCTGGGGTAAAGATTTTCCGGAAATGAAATGGGTTTGTCAACTGCTATCATTGCTGTTTGTTAGTATTTCTAAATTTCCAACTAAGCTTGGTGCATGATACATGTACAAGTTTGCCTGATGTCATGCGAAAAGGCATTACATCAGGCCAGGAATATCTTCATTATATATCTCTTGTACATCTTTCTAAGGAATATTGTTCATCAAAGGGAAGGAATAAATGTGGAAGCAGTGACTACCGGTACCTCTTCAGTAAGTGTGTACCAGTCATTGTTGACTTGTTGGCCGAATCAGGGAGGTGATAAAGAAGGAGTGGAAACTCTTGTAATTTATTCAAACGCATGTGTGAGTTCTAAAGCGTAACAATGGGATGTGTAACATTTCACTTGGCTTTGAAGTTCCATGCTCCGATCCGCTCTTCCACTGCAGGGAATTTCGGAGGCCAGGCACCACTCTTACATTTATTATAAAATATTAAATTACTGGCAAAATTTCAGTGTAAATTATAAATTTTATATTGGGATTGAATTGGTAATAGTGCATTAAACAATTTTTCAAGTTAAGTACTCCTCCCTTCCTTTGTGTGCCAGAGTTGGTAAAAGAAAAATTAGATCCTGACAAAACCTAAATATTTGAGGATAATGCGCTTATTTTTGCATGTTTTAATGTCCTGTCATTTAATCCATGATTTAGAATCTTTGATAAATTTAAGTTTGCTAACGCGTGTTTTTTTAATATTTTTGCAGTTGGAAAAAAAGGATGAAGTTTCTCAAGCTTTTGTTCGCGTGTTCTACTCATTACACATCCAATAATTGATGATAAATCATTGAAAGAAACAGCGAACGTTTGCTGGGATACCATTTTCTGATCGGAATTCTAAATCCTGATATGTCATGCGCTCTTTTATCTCAGCACCTGGTCAACAGTTGCAGATTAGCGCATAACTTTTTGGTGGCTTGGAGCAAAGGGTCAAAGGAGAGCGACTTGATTCCACTCCTTTTTTATCACCTCCCTGGCTGAATGCATCTTGCCTAATCTTTGTTGAGCGTCTGTGTTTCGTAAGCTTCAGACGTTTGCCTCTTGTGTTGCCAGTCAAGTATTCGAAGAAGGAATCGATTGGGATGCGTTCAAGTCCATGTATGATTTTGAAGACCTGGATCATGTTGCCTTGCCGTCTGCGGTATTTGAGGGAGGGACGGTTGAGTGGCCGAACTCTCTCTCTGTACGGATGGTTGCGGTTGTCATAAATATATTTTGGTGGCTCTCTTCTGCACCTTGTCTATGGTTTTGGAGTCTGTCTTGAAGCGAGGATGCCATATGGAATCTCCGTAATTTATGTGAGGTCTGACAAGGCCTTTGTACAACTTTGGGATTGTGGACCTGTCTCTGCACTCGAAACTGCGACGGATGCATGAGAGTCCTCCTTCGGCTTTCTTGACAGCATATGCAACATGGTTATGCCAAGATCTTTCTCCTCTTATGTAAGGTCAAGGACATCATCTCCAAGGGCATAAGGTGTGTTTGACATTACCTGGGCCTATGTGTAGGACTTCGCACTTTTGTGTGCTGAAGTTCAATTGCCATGTATTACTTCAACCCCCTAGTGCATCAAGGTCAGATTGGATTGGATGGAGGCTTTGCTAAAGAGTTTGGGTTTTAACATGTATACGTACTTTTCTTTTCATGGTTATTCTTATTGTTTAATTGACAGGATTGACAATGAGTGACATTGACTTGGTGGAAGACACAGGTTGTCGGACTGGGAAGTGTACATCTACAGAAATAGTGCTAGCATACTGGCAGTCTAATGCTCGAGATGATATGCCTTTCACCCAGGATCAGCTGGTAGATGAGCTCTACATGATGGAACGTTATGATCTCGTCACAATTCTTCAACCAGGAGAACAGCATACGTGAAAGATTAAACAGTATGTTGGAGGATATATGGATGAGTATGGGATGGGATGAAAATATCCTGAAACTTTATAACTTGTTTCTACTTCAATCAAACCTCATTTCAATATAAAAGTAAATTTTCATCAATATTTTGCAACAAATAAATACAGTGCCTGGTGAGATACAATTGATTGCAGTAGAATAAGTTTTTCTTATTGATTGAAAAATGAATTCATATGTCTCAGGGCCCAGGGATGGTATTCTGAAAATTGTTGTATCTTGATTATTGTTGTATGTTCAGGTTTAAACAGAATTTGGTAATATTAAAATTATTGGAAATGTTGTTCTACCTTTTCTACTGTTTCTTTACCTAGAACTAAAGAATTGCATAGCAAATGTGTGTTATTGTTAAACTGATAAAATGGACAAATGGTGCATAATCTCAATTACTATAATGTGCACAATTTATTAGCAAGAGATAATAATTAATTGGTATTCTCAAATTGTGTTACCTTTCGTTGTATCTTTTCTGCCATGGTATTCAAACAGCTAAAGACTGTTGTATCTCATGTTTGATGCTTGTGCCCCTTTCCATATCCCCCTCCTTCAGTCATTGAAAGTAAACCCTCAATGTCCCATTGTGCTAATAGAACATACATTTAGGACCAAAGCTATGTAGAATTAAAAATACAGAAGTGCCCCTTTGAGTGATTGTGCAGAACAGAAAATGGAAATGATGTCAACTCAATGGTTCACATTAATGTGTTCTATGCCCATTGCCCGATGCTCAGTAGAAAAGTACAGGTGACCATACATGTATGACCAATTTGATTAGGTAATTCACGATGAATTCTTTAAACTGAGTTTAGTGTAACTGAGTTGAATGTAACTGAGCTGAATGAAACTGAGCTGAATGAAACTGAGCTGAATGTAACTGAGCTGAATGTAACTGAGCTGAATGAAACTGAGCTGAATGTAACTGAGCTGAATGTTACTGAGCTGAATGTAACTGAGCTGAATGTTACTGAGCTGAATGTAACTGAGCTGAATGTAACTGAGCTGAATGTAACTGAGCTGAATGTAACTGAGCTGAATGAAACTGAGCTGAATGTAACTGAGCTGAATGTAACTGAGCTGAATGTAACTGAGCTGAATGTAACTGAGCTGAATTTAACTGTACCTATGAAAACTGTCATAGACATGTGCAATGTACACAAAAAAAAAAAAAATTATTTAATTTTATTTTTGTTGTTCTTGGAAATGCTATAATCATGCAAGTTCTAATGCTGACAATTGTAATAATGGACAATTTATGTCCTGAAACATATCAATGTTTGGTACTGAAAAAAATCTAAATAACTGACAACCATTTGATACATCTAAGAGGTATGTCTTTTCATGATGGGTTTTTTTTGTGGGGGGATATTCACAATTTCTACATTCATGTACTTTTACCTGCTATTACATCATCATCTATCCTTATATCTTTTTGAAAGATTCTTATGTCTTCTCTTTGCATATTTGCGAACAGTTCTCACACATTTCTACTTGTAATGCAAATCTAGGTGAAATATTTAAGATATGTGTACTGGTATGCCATTGTGTACTGCAGCTGATGTAGTCCATAGTCATTTGTATGATTCATCAATGTGGGATACAAGAAATGATCCTAGATTTTAGTTGCGACACACATAGTGCTACTGTTCTATTCTAGATTAACTTCTGAAATTGAAATTCACAAGGTTTATAGATAAAGATTCAAAATCACAGCTGAAAGCTGATACATGTTCAAGTACATCTTTAATTTACAAATAAGAATACAACATATAAAGTACATGTGCATTGTGAAGTAAGAAAATATATTGTAACATTGTAGTATAATTGATATATGAAGAAAAGGAGAGGAAGGAGTATGAGAAGAAGAGTCTACCAATGAAACACTTTATAACAAATTATATTTATATAGACAAAAGCTGTTACATGTACATGTATATTTTTATATACGTATGGCTCAATGGAAGTGTGATTACAGAGATTGCATATTTTAGATTGATTTGATATATGTTGAAAAAACAGGGTTGATTGTTGAACAGTTACTGATAAAACTATGTTTTGCCTAGATGTTCATCTTAATCAAGCATACTTAATTAATTCACCAGTAAAATGCTTGTGTAAAATGTTAGCTCTGTCTTTCCCACCTCCATTTTACTTGGTTTAAGGAAATGTATTATTTTAATCTCCCTGTGCATTTTAAAGGCTGTCTTTTTCTTGGTTAACATTTGGAAAAATACTATTCTCAAATACAGTGTATATTATTATCATATTATGTTTATCCTTGAAATTTTAAAGACTGGTTACCATTTGGAAATATTTATACTGTTTTCTAAGTGCTATAGATAACATTACGCTTATACTGATATTATGAGAGGCTCCGTGTACTGAAGGTGCTGACATTTTTGTTGATATGTTAGAAATATGCTTTCTGCTAAAGCATTATTGGAGTTTTGTGCACTTTATCAAGATGTAACGGGCTGAAGGGTGAAAGGGAAAACCATTGTAATGAAGTCATTTTAATACAAGCAGAAATATCAGAGAAACAATGGCGGAAGTTTGAAATTAAATCGGACCAAAAGTCCTACATTTTTAATTTTTTAATTTTTAAAAGTCATTTTGTCTGTTGAAACAAATGGTTAAGTTTTCCGCCACTACATCACAGAGACATTACCAACTCAGCCAATTTGAAGAGCCCATATCGTAGCGATTACAATTTTCAAAAATTTGTAACATTCTTGTATTTTATCAAAATTTCATCAAAATTATGCTTCTCTGATGTTTCTCCTTTCTTCCAGAGTAGTTGGTTATCAATGTTGGATTTCCCTTTAAGTTTAATATAAGCATATTTTTGACTACCTTAAATAGTTACCATTATTATGTGAAGGGCAATCCAAACTTGTAAATCTTTCACTCATGTGAAAGCATAAAAAGTTGAATGGTAAAAGTTTGAAAGAAATCAGGCAAATACCCTGAAGAACTAAGAATGTAGTGAATGAAATCTCAAATTGACAATGCGGTGAGTGGATTATAATATATTCATGGTCAATTTGCCTGTTTGTATTGACAAAAATTTAAAAAAATAAAACATTTTGAAAGATGTGTATCCTCTTTGTCAGTGTGCTTCTCTGATTGTCTGCATTCTTTTAGAGCGAATCGCTATTACTGTAAAGCCACACTGTACTACTTGTAGCCATGATCCTCTTTTTCTTAACGTATGTTAATTGAGAGCTGAGTTAATGAGATAGCCACCTGTCAGTGACCTCGCTGTGTGGTCTAATCCCTTCTGGCTGAACTAGGACAGCCGGCCTTTAAGTTTGAATATCCTTTCAATAATAAAATGCACTGAAGCATTTTTTCTGAAATAAATTATTATCTTCTATATTTTGTGAATTTAATTCAATTTAAAGATATAAAGACTTATTGAGATGTAGAATCCCTTGCGGCCACTAAAAGACACATTCTGGAAGATGAATCACAAATGAGAAGTTTGAAAACGTCACTTAAAAGTGTTATTTTGTAGTATTACACATGAGTGAAAGGGAGAAAAGTATACTCTGTATGTGAGGAAGAGAAGAGAAAGAATGGGGAGAAATAAAGGAGGGGGGGGGGGGATGCTATCAAACAATATATGCTAAGTCTATTGTAGAATGTAAGAATAATGCAACATTTATGTTGTGAGAGTATTTTTCCTTATTGTAAAGAAATATTCTTCTTTTAATTATTTTTGTGGGGAGAGGGTATAAGGGGATCAATGATTGCTGCTTATAATAACTGTTGTTACTGTCATCTAAAAAGTCTGCTTTAGTCCTTCTCCTCTATAATATCTTGGAAGGATGTCCTCTCTGTGTACATCTTTGTAGAGCTGACATTGGTATAACACAAGGTATCACATCATTTGGACATTAATCTACAGTTGCCTGTCCAGGTGAAGTCTAAATAAATTCCATAGGATAATAAACATTTTACAGCAGCACATCTGTTTGTAGCCAGAAGGGCGTTGAATCATACACTTTAAAAGTACTATGTCCCATTTGCAGGCCAAAAAAGTGAAAGGTTAAATTCCAATGGCATTTGAAAGATAATACTAATTTAGAACTTCCCGGCTCCCCAAAAAGGAACTTGAAAATGTCTTTAAGTGGGGAAAAACGACTATTAGTTGTCGAATCGACTTAAGAGCTATAGAGTCAGTAAGTAATAGTCTGATTTTTCAGACCATTGTACCGAATGGTCGTACATTTTATGTTGCGCAAAGATTCAATTAGTTTAATTTTGGCCATTACAAGAAGTGGGTTATTGATGTAGACAAATGCTCATGTACCCTTTACATCTCATTTTATGTATGTTATTACGAAAGAAAAAAAAAAGCCAGTCAGTCACTCAATAGTGTCTGACAGTGAAGTCTAGCAAGTAAACGGGTTTCCTTGCATAATTTGAATATTAGGACACTGCTAACGTTTAAATTTCATAGATAGGACATACATGACATATTAATTTCCTGCAAAGTTCTACAGAATTTGACGTGGCTGCAAAAGGGACATAGTATCTTTAATCTAAATTTGTCACTCTCTACCCAGGTAATGTAAATGGTTAATTAAGGGTAATCAGAGTACAGTTAGCACTGAGCTGAGAAACGTTGGTATTAAGCGCTATATTATACAAATATACACTGTCTTGAGAGGTTCTGGTTAAAACTATGCGCAAGAGGTGACTCCAATAGTACTATTTGCTGAGGGGCGCAGCCCCGAAGCAAATTGTACTTTTGGAGTCATTGAGGCCCATAGTTTTAACCAGTACCTCGAATAGAAGACATGGTATATTTGTTTTATATCCTGTATAAAAATTTTTAAAAAAATTATGAAAAAAAACACCCCAAAAAACAAAACATTAGAACAAAAAAATGTCAATTTTTATCTAAAAAGATTCAAAATATTTTGTTTTCATTAGAATTAGGGTTAGGGGGGGGGGGGGGTTAGGGTTAGGGTTAGGGTTAGGGTTAGGGTTAGGGTTAGGGTTAGGGTTAGGGTTAGGGTTAGGGTTAGGGTTAGGGTTAGGGTTAGGGTTAGGGTTAGGGTTAGGGTTAGGGTTAGGGTTAGGGTTAGGGTTAGGGTTAGGGTTAGGGCTAGGGCTAGGGCTAGGGCTAGGGCTAGGGTTAGGGTTAGGGTTAGGGTTAGGGTTAGGGTTAGGGTTAGGGTTAGGGTTAGGGTTTGGTTAGGGTTAAGGGTTAGGGTTAGGGTTAGGGTTAGGGTTAGGGTTAGGGTTAGGGTTAGGGTTAGGGTTAGGGTTAGGGTTAGGGTTAGGGTTAGGGTTAGGGTTAGGGTTAGGGTTAGGGTTAGGGTTAGGGTTAGGGTTAGGGTTAGGGTTAGGGTTAGGGTTAGGGTTAGGGTTAGGGTTAGGGTTAGGGTTAGGGTTAGGGTTAGGGTTAGGGTTAGGGTTAGGGTTAGGGTTAGGGTTAGGGTTAGGGTTAGGGTTAGGGTTAGGGTTAGGGTTAGGGTTAGGGTTAGGGTTAGGGTTAGGGTTAGGGTTAGGGTTAGGGTTAGGGTTAGGGTTAGGGTTAGGGTTAGGGTTAGGGTTAGGGTTAGGGTTAGGGTTAGGGTTAGGGTTAGGGTTAGGGTTAGGGTTAGGGTTAGGGTTAGGGTTAGGGTTAGGGTTAGGGTTAGGGTTAGGGTTAGGGTTAGGGTTAGGGTTAGGGTTAGGGTTAGGGTTAGGGTTAGGGTTAGGGTTAGGGTTAGGGTTAGGGTTAGGGTTAGGGTTAGGGTTAGGGTTAGGGTTAGGGTTAGGGTTAGGGTTAGGGTTAGGGTTAGGGTTAGGGTTAGGGTTAGGGTTAGGGTTAGGGTTAGGGTTAGGGTTAGGGTTAGGGTTAGGGTTAGGGTTAGGGTTAGGGTTAGGGTTAGGGTTAGGGTTAGGGTTAGGGTTAGGGTTAGGGTTAGGGTTAGGGTTAGGGTTAGGGTTAGGGTTAGGGTTAGGGTTAGGGTTAGGGTTAGGGTTAGGGTTAGGGTTAGGGTTAGGGTTAGGGTTAGGGTTAGGGTTAGGGTTAGGGTTAGGGTTAGGGTTAGGGTTAGGGTTAGGGTTAGGGTTAGGGTTAGGGTTAGGGTTAGGGTTAGGGTTAGGGTTAGGGTTAGGGTTAGGGTTAGGGTTAGGGTTAGGGTTAGGGTTAGGGTTAGGGTTAGGGTTAGGGTTAGGGTTAGGGTTAGGGTTAGGGTTAGGGTTAGGGTTAGGGTTAGGGTTAGGGTTAGGGTTAGGGTTAGGGTTAGGGTTAGGGTTAGGGTTAGGGTTAGGGTTAGGGTTAGGGTTAGGGTTAGGGTTAGGGTTAGGGTTAGGGTTAGGGTTAGGGTTAGGGTTAGGGTTAGGGTTAGGGTTAGGGTTAGGGTTAGGGTTAGGGTTAGGGTTAGGGTTAGGGTTAGGGTTAGGGTTAGGGTTAGGGTTAGGGTTAGGGTTAGGGTTAGGGTTAGGGTTAGGGTTAGGGTTAGGGTTAGGGTTAGGGTTAGGGTTAGGGTTAGGGTTAGGGTTAGGGTTAGGGTTAGGGTTAGGGTTAGGGTTAGGGTTAGGGTTAGGGTTAGGGTTAGGGTTAGGGTTAGGGTTAGGGTTAGGGTTAGGGTTAGGGTTAGGGTTAGGGTTAGGGTTAGGGTTAGGGTTAGGGTTAGGGTTAGGGTTAGGGTTAGGGTTAGGGTTAGGGTTAGGGTTAGGGTTAGGGTTAGGGTTAGGGTTAGGGTTAGGGTTAGGGTTAGGGTTAGGGTTAGGGTTAGGGTTAGGGTTAGGGTTAGGGTTAGGGTTAGGGTTAGGGTTAGGGTTAGGGTTAGGGTTAGGGTTAGGGTTAGGGTTAGGGTTAGGGTTAGGGTTAGGGTTAGGGTTAGGGTTAGGGTTAGGGTTAGGGTTAGGGTTAGGGTTAGGGTTAGGGTTAGGGTTAGGGTTAGGGTTAGGGTTAGGGTTAGGGTTAGGGTTAGGGTTAGGGTTAGGGTTAGGGTTAGGGTTAGGGTTAGGGTTAGGGTTAGGGTTAGGGTTAGGGTTAGGGTTAGGGTTAGGGTTAGGGTTAGGGTTAGGGTTAGGGTTAGGGTTAGGGTTAGGGTTAGGGTTAGGGTTAGGGTTAGGGTTAGGGTTAGGGTTAGGGTTAGGGTTAGGGTTAGGGTTAGGGTTAGGGTTAGGGTTAGGGTTAGGGTTAGGGTTAGGGTTAGGGTTAGGGTTAGGGTTAGGGTTAGGGTTAGGGTTAGGGTTAGGGTTAGGGTTAGGGTTAGGGTTAGGGTTAGGGTTAGGGTTAGGGTTAGGGTTAGGGTTAGGGTTAGGGTTAGGGTTAGGGTTAGGGTTAGGGTTAGGGTTAGGGTTAGGGTTAGGGTTAGGGTTAGGGTTAGGGTTAGGGTTAGGGTTAGGGTTAGGGTTAGGGTTAGGGTTAGGGTTAGGGTTAGGGTTAGGGTTAGGGTTAGGGTTAGGGTTAGGGTTAGGGTTAGGGTTAGGGTTAGGGTTAGGGTTAGGGTTAGGGTTAGGGTTAGGGTTAGGGTTAGGGTTAGGGTTAGGGTTAGGGTTAGGGTTAGGGTTAGGGTTAGGGTTAGGGTTAGGGTTAGGGTTAGGGTTAGGGTTAGGGTTAGGGTTAGGGTTAGGGTTAGGGTTAGGGTTAGGGTTAGGGTTAGGGTTAGGGTTAGGGTTAGGGTTAGGGTTAGGGTTAGGGTTAGGGTTAGGGTTAGGGTTAGGGTTAGGGTTAGGGTTAGGGTTAGGGTTAGGGTT